>NC_069503.1:853134348-853211757 GCF_027579735.1 Bombina bombina
TTTTTGATCAACCTATATATCTTGCTTGGTCCTGAAACTTTATTTTATCTACCCATAGGGTGAGAGTCGCCATAGTAGACTGTTTATTAGGTTAACATCATGCAATCTGTGGCATCTTCCTTCATTTATTCCATCTCAGACATAGTTTTCTGTAGAGCTGTTTTTCTTTAGAGACCAGAGTGTGTGTTAAGTATGTGTGGAGCTGTGATTTGGAAAGAGTTAACATTTCTTTCCACAAACTGTTGTCCAGCCTAAATTTGACAGGAATTACTTTGTCTACTACCATCTACTGGTAATTTATGATATGTATCATTAGTTTTTATAATACTCTATTCAAGAGTTATTATATAAACCTTCTCTGAGGTTTTCTTATTTTCCTTTTTGGATGGTACCTGATTTAGTAATACTACTATGTGGTATCTTATTTGGGCTCCCTATAGTTGGTTCTAATTTTTATTAACCTTTTTTGTTCTAATGAGTCGTATATAATTTAGCATATTGTGTTTTCAATGCTATTCTACTTTCTACAGGGGCTCCATATATCTGTAATATTGTGAGCTTGTTATGACTTAGTGGTTAGCTTAGCTGCTTCACAAGATCTGAGGTTGTGAGTTGGAATCCTGCTATAGGTGCAGGCACGCCGCACCTCATACTGCAGGTCTATCTGGCAATTAAAAAAATAAAATAAAAAATAACTTATAGCGGGGATTCTTTTTTATTTATCACCAACTGGTGGTGATTTCGAGTATTTACATGCTGGGCATATTATCTGTGTGTATGCTGCGAGGCATAGTTTAGGGGTTATTTAATCCTTGCCTCCTATTGGGCATCTGTTCTTTGTGTCCATAGAAATCCTTGCAGAAAGTTTGCATATTGCTATCCAGAGCTGCACAGACAGTTAACGGCTTTTTAGATTTCTCCTTTATGATATTGTTGATCAATGTAATAAGGGTTCTGTGTACATTTCCACTCCATATCGTTAGCTCTTAGTAAGTCAGAGAGCTTTTTGTCATTAGAGAATTAAGCTACCTTTTATTTTTTTGACAGTTCAGTACAAAAATGTCCTTTTGGGGCTTTTAGGGTCTCTTACCACATTTTCCCTTTTTCTTAAATGATGCGACTGCGGAATCCACAACACTTTTTCTCTGCGTCTCACTTTCTGTTTGATTTAGCCTCTTCCGTGTGTTATCACGTATTTTTCTTTTATCCTGTGAGTTTCATTGTGTTTTCTCCCAAGTGTGTATCAGAGCGCTCTGTTCTTGGGCTATGTTATTATCCAGGTTTGTATACGTGTTTCAGCTAGTCGTGGGCCTTTATCAAGATATCATCTTGATAAAGGCCCACGACTGGCTAAACGCGTAGACAAACCTGGATCAAACACACGGCAATCTGATTGGCAGAAGGACAACACATGACACACACGGAAGCGGCTGAATCAAACAGAAAGTGAGACGCAGAGAAAAAGACGCCAACAGCTGAGTGTTGTGGATTCCGGAGTCACATCATTTAAGATAAAGGGAAAATGTGGTAAGAGACCCTAAAAGCCCCAAAAGGACACCAACTATTACAAGGTAAAACTTGAGACATACCCATATAGTTGTTTAAAACCGGAGGAATTAGAGGTTCCACGAATCCCTTATGTTTTAAGAGGCAATACTCTGAAATTAACGTCTTATGGAAAAACATCATCTTGTGGACATTTAATAGCAAGCTGCTATATATATAAGTGATACACAGAGTTGACCTTTAATAGTTGTTTTTCATCCGCTACTCACAATCAGAGGATATTACTTCTGGATATCTATTTTAATTTATCTGGACATTTACTTTTACATTTTATGTTTCTGGACAAAGTCCATTTTCTATACATATATTTTTATAAATATTTTTATTATTTTATACCACCGGTGGTTATTGCACTACACATGGTATGAATGGTGAAGTGTGATTGATACTTGCAGCTGTATGAGCTTTTAATAATAGCAGTGGAATAAAACTCTTATTTATTCATTCTGGTTGATGCTGTGGCTTTTCCTAGCGCACTTTTGTTATTGCTTGTTTTTTCTTTCTGGAAAGTTGTAGAGGCTTTCCTATTTTAAGTTGCTAACGCATCAGGAGGTTGATAGTTTAGATATTGTGTTTTTCCTTCATTCATTAGCGTTCGCCTTGTACTGTTCTGGCTCTCAAAAATATCACAGCAGTTCAGGGTTGCAAATCTATCATTCCAAATACTCCTAATTCTGTAAAAAGAGAAGCTAAGATATCAGCGCTACTGAGGTTGTGAATGATTATATAATAGAATTATAATATAATAAGGTTAATATGCAATAAATATAAATCTAATATGCTCCTGAATAAGGAAAAGAAGTACAAATGTTTAACTGTATTGATCAACAGTAGAAAGAGTTAAAACATGCCACAACACCGCTAAAAATAAAATACACAATAAGTCCCATTAAGAGTCTCAAAAAATAGAGATGCCTTACAAATTGCAGCTGTAGTGGTATTGTAAGTCCTCACCATACTAACAGGTGTGTGCTGCTCTTCAAAAAGGGGTGTATCATACGTAGATCCCTTGGAACAAGGCAAAGCTGAAAAATAAAGCAGAGAAGAGCGCAGCCGGACTCAAGTGAAGAGAGTTTTATTCAATTATACAATTAAAAGCACAATAAATATCCTGCGTACCAGATTAAAATAAAGTAGAAGAGTTTAAAACATGAACTGTTGGTAAATCAAATTACCACTCCACAGGTCGCTCATTCAGGACAGCCAAATCTTTGTCAAACGTCCTGTATATATGTTTTTTTGTTTTAGTGCTTTTTTGACACTGATAGGTTTATTTTCTCTTCAATCCTCAATTATTTTCTCAATCCATCAGGGACTATGTATGGAAATAACCGGTTTCATGGGGTTTTTCATGGACATTTTTCAGTTTGTTCATTTCTATCTGAGACCTCTACAGTTATGCAGGCTCAGACTTTGGAACGTAGACCTCTCTGACCTTTCTCAGAGGATAATCTTAGACATCCAGACATTCTGTCCTGGTGGCTCTCTCAGGACAATCTGTTCCAGGGCGCATTCTTCTTGAAACCATCTTGGGGGATTGTGACGCCAGCCTTTGGGTTGGAGAGCAGTTTTTTTTTCCTTTAGAGCTCAGGGACTTTGGATCAGGAGGAGTCCTTTCTCCCAATAAATATTCTAGAGTTGAGGGCACTCTTCAATGCACGGTTAGCTTGGTCTTAACTGCATTAGTACGGTTTATCAGTTTCCAATCGGGTAACTTTTCTTTGGTGGGACTCGCATCTTCAATAGGCAGAGTCTCACATTGTCTCCTTTCTGCCATCCTCTTCCCAGGGGTGGTCTACTGGGAAGCGGATTACCTGAGCAGACAGATTTTTCTTCTAGGGGAGTGGACTCTTCGTCCCACGTCTTGTCTAAACTCCAAAATTCCTAGGTATGGTCAAGATCTAGGAATCCGCAAGCAGTTCTAGTAGACGCTTGGGCGGTTCCATGGGAATTTGGTCGTCTTCCTTTTCCTTTGTTTGCTTTGTTTGTTTTTCATAAAGTATGGCATTCATACTTTTTCTGGCATGAATCTAGGGGTCAGGTGAGTATTCCTCACATTTTTGTCCTTTCTTCAGGAACACCTGGAAAAGGGATTGTCAGTCTTGTTGATTCTTTTGCTTACATTTCTGGTAAACTTGACCAGATGTTCAATCCTTTATTCAAGCTTTGGTTCGTATCAGGTCTGTGTTTAAATAGGTTGTTCCCCATTGAACCTTTTATTTTGTTTTTAGAGTTCTGCAGCAGGCTCTGTTTGAGCCCATGCACTCAGTTGATATTAAGTTTTTATCTTTGAAAGTTTTCTTTTGATCGTAGAGTTTCAGATCCTTCGTCTCTGCAGTGTGACCCCCCCTTACCTTATTTTTGATGCGGATAAAGAGATCCTTCGTACCTAAGTGGGGTTTCTTCCTAGGGGGTGTCGGACTGCAACATTAATCAGGAAATTGTTGTTCATTGGTTTTGTCCTAATCCTTTTCAGAAGGACCGTCTTTTGCATAACCTGGATGTTGTGCGTGCTCTATATTTTCTATCTGCAAACAAATGGAGATTTTCAACAATCTCCTGTCCATTTTGTTGTATTCTCTGGTAAACGTAAGGTTCTGACATTCTTGAGGTGTTATTCGGTTGGCTTATGAGACAGCTGGACAATAGCCTTCTGAGAGATTTTTCCACTAGGGCTGTGTTTTATTCTTGAGCCTTTATAAATTAGGCTTCTGTGGAACAGACCTGCAAGGCGGCCGATTGGTCCGCGTTGCATTCTTTTTCCAAATTTGAATTTTTTGCCTCAGCTGAGGAAAGTTATTCAAGTGGTGGTGCCTTTTGTTTAAGTCTGCCTTTCTTGTTCTCCCTCCCTTCTATTCTGTATCCTCTAGCTTGTGTATTGGTTCCCACTAGTAATTGAATGGATTTGTGGACTCTCCATGCCATTGGAAAGAAAACAAAATGTATGTTTACCTGATAAAAAAATTTCTTTACTGGAATGGAGATTCTACGACCCGCCCTTGATTTAATTTTAACACGGCTTTTTGTGTATTTTTCAAACCTCAGGCACCTCTATACCATTGTGTCATCTCTTTCCATATTCCTTCGGCTGAATGTCTGTGGGTTTATGGGAAGTGGGAGTGATACTTAACAACTCTGCTGGGGTGTTCTTTGCCTCCACCTGGTGGCCAGGAGTTGAATTTCCACTAGTAATTGAATGGATTTGTGGACTCTCCATGCCAGGAAAGAAAATAATTTGTCAGGTAAGCATACATTTGTTTTTTGTTTTTCAAAGCTTTTGTAGAGGCAGGTCTGCCATCGCTGCAATGGATTTCTGCTCATTCTACTAGGTCAGCTGCAACTTCTTGGGCTTTCAAGACCGAATTTGCAAGGCAGCTACTTGGTCTTGTTTGCATTATTTTACTTAATTCTACCATTTTGTTGTTTTTGCTTCTTCTGAAGCAGCAACATAATTTATACTTATACTTGATAAATTAATTTATTTCATAGTGGGAGAGTACACAAGACCCCCCACCCTTATGTTTTTATTGGGTTAGTTCTTTTTTCTTCAACACATCTTTTTTTTCATTCTCTTTTAAAGGAGATCTTAATTACTTTAGGGGTTGAAAATCCTAAAGTCTCTGATGATAAAGCTTGTAATCGTTTAAATTCAGTTTTTAAGACTGTTGCTAATATCCCAGAGGTTTTTCCTATTCCTGATGATGCCTCAGACATTTTTTCTAGGGAATGGTCTAAGCCAGGTAATTTGTTTTCCCCTTCTGCAAGTTTTAAAAAGTTATATTATATTTTCATAAGGCAGGGAGAGTCCACAAAAATATTCCTTACTGTTGGGGAAATACAACACTTGGCCTCCAGGAGGAGGCAAAAACACCCCTGCCAAAGGCTTAAATGTCTCTCCCACTTCCCCTATCCCCAGTCATTCTTTGCCTTTCGTCACTGGAAGAGGATGGCAGAGAAGTGTCAGAAGATTTGGATAGTCCTTAAAAGACAAAAAAGATAGCTTATAAAAATTACAGACACACACAAGCAGATGATGATATGAAAATATGGAGACTCCAACAAAAAAAGACTAAGCAGTTAATTAGGAAGGTTAAAGCTCATGCAGAAGAGAAGATAGCACAGTCAGTAAAACATGGGGACAAAACATTCTTTAGATATATCAGTGAAAGAAGAAAAAATAAGGTAGGAATAGTAAAATTGAAATCAGTTGATGGTAGAATAATAGGAGATAAGCAGATTGCAGACTGTCTCAATGATTACTTCTGTTCTGTTTTCACTAAAGATTGTGAAGATTCAATGTCTACATTAAGGGATGCTACGAAAAATAGAAGCAAGCTTAACAGTAATCTTTTTACAGAGGATGAGGTTTTGTTAGCATTATCAAAAATAAATGTTACAAAGGCAGTGGGTCCTGATAATATTCATCCAAGGGTTTTAAAAGAACTTCGATCAGTGCTAATTGCCCCATTAACTGATCTGTTTAATCAGTCACTATTAACAGGAGCTGTCCCAGATGATTGGAGAATAGCAAATGTAATACCTCTTCATAAAAAGGGCAGTAGAGAAGAATCTGGCAACTACAGGCCAGTTAGTTTAACTTCAGTAGTAGGGAAATTAATGGAAAGCCTCTTAAAAGAAAGAATTATGACTTACATAAAGACAAACAATTTAGAGGACCAAAATCAGCATGGTTTTACTTCAGGGAGATCATGTCGGACTAATCTAATTTACTTCTTTGATTATGTAACAAAAGTATTAGACAAGGGAGGAGCAGTTGATGTAGCATATCTAGATTTCAGCAAAGCATTTGACACCGTCCCACACAATAAACTTATTCACAAACTATATCTCCTTGGTCTAGATTCAAAAATTGTGAACTGGGTGGAATGCTGGCTTAAGGACAGAAAACAAAGTGTCTTAGTAAATGGAGTTCATTCAGCAGAGGGGGCTGTTACTAGTGGTGTTCCTCAGGGGTCAGTTCTGGGGCCTGTCTTGTTTAACATATTTATCTGCGATATCAGCAAAGGGCTACAGGGGAAAATATGTCTCTTTGCAGATGATACAAAAATTTGCAACAGAGTGGATGTTCCAGGGGGGGGTAGACAAAATGAGAAGTGATATACAACAATTGGAGGATTGGACAAACGACTGGGATCTAAAGTTTAACACAGCAAAGTGTAAAATAATGCATTTAGGGAAGAAAAATCCAAATGTTAATTACAGACTCAATGACACTTTACTCACTGTTACAGACGAGGAACAGGACTTGGGAATTATTTCAGATGATTTAAAACTTAGTAAACAATGTAGTAATGCAGCGAGTAAGGCTAGCAGAATGCTTGGATGTATTGGTAGAGGTATTTGCAGCAGAAATAGTAAGGTTCTTATGCCACTTTATAGATCATTAGTTAGGCCTCATCTTGAGTATTGTGTGCAGTTCTGGAGGGCCATATCTTCAGAAGGATATTAACAAACTTGAATCTGTGCAAAAGGAGGGCTACCAAAATGGTACATGGTCTAAAAAATAAAACTTACCAGGATAGGCTCAATGACCTAAATATGTATAGCTTAGAGGAGAGAAGGGAAAGAGGTGATATGATAGCAACTTTCAAGTACATTAAAGGGTTTAGTAAAACTGAGGCTGTGGATATTTTACATAAAATGGAAAATTCAAGAACAAGGGGTCATGAGCTCAAGCTAAAGGGTAGTAGATTCAGGAGTAATTTGAGGAAGCACTTCTTTACAGAAAGAGTGATTGATTTATGGAATAAACTTCCTCAAGAGGTAGTAGCAACAAACACTGTGGGGGACTTTAAAAAATGCATGGGACAAGCATAAGGCTATCCTACAAACTAGATAAGTTTATACTGTTAGGTAAGGTCGGGCAGACTTGCTGGGCCTATGGCTCTTATCTGCCGTCAATATCTATGTTTCTATGTTTCTATGGGTATGTTCCCTTTAAGAAAGGACTGGAGTTTTAAGTAATCATATAAACCTCTCAGTGAGAGTATTGAATGTTAGAGTCTGGAGATGCAGGGAAAGTTTTTCTGCAAAGCGATCCAGATTGTCTATCTAACAGCTCCTGGGCAATCGGTGTTAATGAGTTACACTGCTTGCCTTTCCACACTCAGGTCCCTGTTAGAACACTGTGACAAGGCTGTCACACTTGAGAGGCTGTATCTGTTCCACAGCATAGATCCTGGAGGGTAAGTTCGCTTTATTTTACTGATTAGCAGAGACTCCTGTTATTAGGGTCACAGTGTGACTCCTCTTAACCTCAATAGGATCAAGCGTTAATATCTCTTTGATTTCAGAGATTAATTTGGAAGAGTTTGGGGATATATATATTTATATATGTACAGCCTTGTTCTCTATGAAACACTTTGTGAAGGTTTGGGCTCATATAGACTGCATACTTTTTTGACAATGGAACATGCAGGTTTCACTTTCGTTTTTGTGAGTTGCGCAGCTTCTAATAGCTTAACACTCTTTTTTTCTTATAGCAGGGAAAGTCCCTTCTTGCGCACTACGTAATCGGGTGCGGCTCATTACGTTTTTTTTGCGATCCTACTGCTGGAACTCTGGCAATCCTACGGAGAGCTTCCTATAACTGTCTGGTGGTGTTACGCAGCCATTGGGGTTATAAAGGTGCCTACTTTTTATGAATAAAAATTAGTCCTTAACGAATTGTTTAAATTTCCCCTTACTGTTGGATTGCATCTTCAGCAATGGAGGACTCTGATAATATGTTAGAAGGTTCTGCACCTTCTATCATAAATAATAATACCTGTTTATATTGTGAGGAGGCGATGGTTTGTCCACCTGCTCAATTTTGTTACAATTGCCTGGGTTCCATTCTAAAGTCTAAGAAGGGAGCTAAATCTTCTAACACCCCTAGCATAATTAGTCCCTCTGATCCGTCAACCTCTCAGGATTCTGTGGTCCGGGAGATGTCTACCCTATCCCCTCAAACCTATTCACATGCAGTTCCCCACGGCACAACTAATACACTGGCTGGAGTGGGCTTTTTCCCTGCAGACTTTACCACACAGTTACAATCTGCTGTGTCTGTGACCCTGAGTGCTTTACTTATCTCTGGGAAACGTAAGAGAAAGGTTAAACATAGTTCTACTGAATTAGATTTAGCCAGTATGTCTCAGTTGTCAGAGGATGAGTTAACCTCTGTAGCGTCAGAGGGTGAGCTCTCGGAGTTGGAGACTTCATGTACTAAACCCCCTCCTTCCGAGGAGCCCTCCTTTAGATTTATCATTGAGCATCTGCGTTTTTTGTTAAAGGAAGTTTTGTCTACATTAAAGGGTTCCAGAAGCAACACTTCTAGAGGAACCCAAGATTCCCTAAGTTAGACAGGGTTTATGAGGGCAGTAAGGTTCCACAAACGTTCCTGTCCTAGGTTGCATGGCGAATATTATCAGTAGTGAATGGGAAAGAGTTGGAACTCTTTTTTCCCCTTTGTCAACTTTTAAAAAGTTATTCCCGGTCCCTGATTCACAACTAGAATTGTGGGGTTCCATCCCAAAGGTGGATGGTGTCATTTTGACGCTAGAAAAGTATACCACTATCCCTCTGGAAGATAATTCTAATTTCAGTGAGCCCATGGACAAAAAATTGCCAAGTTTCTTGAGAAGAATGTTCCAACACACAGGATTTTTGTTTCAACCGGCGCCGGCAGTTGCTGCTGTGGCCGGGGCTACCACATACTGGTGTCAGAGCTCTGTCATAGCTAATTAAGGTGGAACTTCCCCTCGAGGATATTCAGGAGAGCATTAAGGCTCTAAGAATTGCCAATTCCTTTTTCTGCGATGCGACTATGCAGATTATACGTCTGAATGCAAAGGCTTCAGGTTTTATGATTCTAGCTTGCAGAGCTCTCTGGTTTAAATCTTGGTCTGCGGATATAGTTTCTAAATTCAGACTCCTTTCCCTACGTTTCAAGGGGAAAGTTTTGTTTGGTCCAGGTCTGGACTCTATCATTTCTACGGTTACCGGAGGAAAGGGTGCTTTCCTTCTGCAAGATAAGAAAAACAGAACTAAGGGACGACAGTCCTCTAATTTTTGTTCCTTTCGTTCGGACAAGTCCCTAAGAATTTAATAGTCGTCCAAGCCTGAGCAACTCAAGAGTACCTGGAAGCCTGCTTAGTCCTGGAATAAGTCCAAGCAGACTAAGAAGCCCGCAGATAACAAATCTACATGAAAGGGCGGCCCCTGATCCGGGATCATATCAAGTAGGGCAGACTGTCATTTTTCTCAAATGTTTGGTGTCAGGATGTTCAGGACTTTTCGGTACTGGAAGTTGTATCTCAAGTGTACAGGATAGGATTTAAATCTCATCCGCTCAGGGGGCAGATTCCTCCTCTCCAGATTGTCTACAAGACCAGAGAAGAGGACAGCCTTTTTAGATTGTGTAAGAAATCTATCATCCTTAGGAGTAATACTCCCGGTACCTGCATTAGAAAGAGTTCTGGGGTTCTATTCAAACCTCTTTGTGGTTCCCAGAAAAGAGGGAATTTATCATCCAATTCTGGACTTGAAGTGCCTGAACAAATTTCTAAGCGTCTCCTCCTTCAAGATGGAGACAATCAGATTAATCCTTTCCCTGGTTCAGGAAGGACAATTTATGACTACCTTCGATCTGAAGGATACATACCTGCATGTTCCGATCCACAAGGATCATTTTTCGTTACTAAGGTTTGTTCTTCTGGATCAGCACTTCCAGTTCATAGCGCTTCCGCTTGGCTTAGCTACTGCACCCAGGATATTTACAAAAGTCCTGGGCGCTCTTATGGCATTCACTTGAACTCAAGGAATTGCAGTAGCTCCGTACCTGGACGATATCTTGGTACAGGCTCCGTCTTTTTTTCTGGGAAAAGAACACTGAGAATTTCTTCTGAGTCGTCTTCGGTCTCATAGATGGAAGATAAACTTGGAAAATTGTTTTTTTACTCCAAATACCAGTGTGAATTTCCTGGGTCCGGTTATAGACTCGATATCCATTAGGATCTATCTAACAGATCAGAGACCTCACAAGCTGACATTGACGTGCCTTGCCCTCCATGCCGCCTTAAGACCTTTGGTGGCCCAATGTATGGAGGTGATTGGACTCATGGTGTCTTGAATGGACATTATTCCATTTTCCAGATTCTGTCTCGGACCTTTACAACTATGCATGCTTCGGACCTGTCACAACAAATCATATTGGACAGCCTGATTCGCTCTCTTGGTGGCTTTGTCAAGATCATCTGTCTCGAGGCACGTGCTTCTTCAGACCATCCTGGGATATTGTGACTATGGACGCCAGCCTTTCAGGCTGGGGAGCAGTTTGGGTGGCAGAAAGGCACAAGGTTTATGGACTCAGGAGGAATCTTCTCTTCCAATCAATATTTTGGAACTGCGGGCAATCTTCAATGAGCTGAAGGCTTGGCCTCCTCTTTGTTCACCCCAGTTTATCAGATTCCAATCAGACAATATAAAGACGGTTGCTTACATCAACCATCAGGGAGGAATGAGAAGTTCCTTAGTGATGAGAGAGGTGTCTCCAATCCTAGAATAGGCAGAAGCCCACAGTTTTGTGCTGTCAACAATCCACATTCCGGGTGTGGACAACTGGGAAGCAGACTTCATCAGCAGACAATCTTTTCACCTGGGGGGAATGGGTCTCTCCACCCCGAGATGTTTAGAGAGATTTGCAGCAGATGGGTGATACCGGAGATAGATCTTATGGCCTCTCGCCTCAACGCCAAACTACCCAGGTACGAGTCGAGATCGAGGGATCCTCAAGCAGAGTTAATAGACTCTCTGGCGGTTCCATGTAAGTTCAGACTCCTATATCTCTTTCCTCCATTGCCTCCTCTCCCTCGTGTGGGGGCCCGCATCAAGCAGGAGCTAGCATCATGATCCTAATTGCTCCCTCCTGGCCGTGAAGGACCTGGTTCAAGGATGTGATGAGGAATGTCGTCTTCTCCTCCTTAGAGGTTACCTTATCTCATGGACCTGCTGATACAGGGTCCCCTTCCTACATGAACCCTTAGTCTTAGCCAGGAGAAGATTCTTTGAGATACAATACAGAAATTTGGGAGACTTAAAAATAAAATTTTTTTGGAAAGAGATCTGGGGGAGGGAGGGGGGAGGGTTTTGAGGGGGGGCAGCTACACTACAGAAATTGTGATTTATGTATTTCAATATAAAAAAAAGGCTTCTTTTTTTTTTTTTTTACCAAACTGGGTGCTGGCAGACAGCTGCCAGTACCCAAGATGGCGTCAACTAGGTAGAGGGGGGAGGGTTAGAGAGCTGTTTGGGGGGAGGGATCAGGGAGGTTATCAGGGGATCAGGGAGATTATATATAGAAAATGAAAAATACTTACAAAAATATGCCTTTTATTTTATTACTGGCAGACTTTCTGCCAGTACTTAAGATGGTGGTGACAATTGTGAGGTGGGGGAGGGAAAGAGAGCTGTTGAGGGGTTCAGGGAGGGGACCAGGGGGGTGGGATGTGCCAGGTGAAGGCCTGATCTCTACACTAAAGCTAAAAATTAACCCTACAAGCTACCTAATTAGCCCCTTCACTGCTGGGCATAATACAAGTGTGGTGCGAAGCGGAATTTAGCGGCCTTTTAATTACCAAAAGGCAATGCCAAAGCCATATATGTCTGCTATTTCTGAACAAAGGGGATCCCAGAGAAGAATTTGCAACCATTTGTGCCATAATTGCACAAGCTTTTTGTAAATAATTTCAGTGAGAAACCTAAACTTTGTGAAAAAGTTTGTGAAAAAGTGAACAGTTTTTTTTTATTTGATCGCGTTTGGCGGTGAAATGGTGGCATGAAATATACCAAAATGGGCCTAGATCAATACTTTGGGTTGTCTACTAAAAAAAAATATATACATGTGAAGTGTTATTCAGGGATTTCTGACAGATATCAGTGTTACAATGTAACTATCTCTAATTTTGAAGAAAAAAAAAATCGTTTGGAAATAGCAAAGTGCTACTTGTACTTATTGCCCTATAACGTGCAAAAAAAAAAAAGCAACGAACATGTAAACATTGGGTATTTTAAACTCAGAACAATTTTTAGAAACTATTTAGCATGGGTGTTTTTTTTGGTGGTTGTAGATGTGTAACAGGATTTGGGGGGTCAAAGTTAGAAATAGTGTGTTTTTTCCCATTTTTTTTCATCATATTTTATAAAAAACATGTATAGTAAATTATTAGATATGATGAAAATAATGTTATCTTTAGAAAATCCATTTAATGGCGAGAAAAATGGTATATCATTTGTGTGGGTACAGTAAATGAGTAAGAGAAAAATGTCAACTAAACACAAACACCGCAGAAATTTAAACATAGCCCTGGTCCCAAACGATTAACAAATGGAAAAGTGGTCTGGTCCTTAAGGGGTTAAGAACGAAGCCTCTATGGATCAGATTTGTGAGAAGGCTACCTGGTCCTCGCATACTTTTTCTAAATTTTACCAATTTTATGTGTTTGCTTTGGCTGAAGCAGCTTTTGAGAGAGAGGTTTTGCAGGCTGTGGTGCCCTCAGATTAGGGTCCGCCTCTTTCTTTATTCCTTCCCGTTATTCCTTCAGTGTCCCTCTAGGAGTTTGGGTATTGTTTTCCCAGCAGTAAGGAATATCGTTGTGGACTCTCCCTGCCTTATGTTAAGAAAACAAAATTTATGCTTACCAGATAAATTCCTTTCTTTTCTGCATGGAGTCCACGACCCCGCCCGTTAGAATTTTTTGGGCGACTCCCTATTTGTTATTCTTCTGACACCTTTATACCCTGATGTTTATCCTACTTTTCCTCATTTCCTTGGCCGAATGACTGGGGATGGGGGAAGTGGGAGGGACATTTAAGCCGTTGGCTTGGGTGTTTTTGCCTCCTCCTGGAGGCCAGGTGTTGTATTATCCCAACAGTAAAGTATATCATCGGGGACTCTCCCTGCCAGGAAAGAAAAGAATTTATCTGGTAAGCATATTTTTTAATTTACCTGCTTCTAATTTAGATTTATGGGCCAGCTATTGCTATTGCTGATGTAGCTTCTGCTTCTACTTACTGGTTGTCTAGTCTTTCAGAACATTATTTTGACGACTCTGCTAGCACTAATCTTTTGGGTTTACTCAAGAGTGCCATTTCTTTTATTTGTGATGCTGTATTTGATATCATGACGATTTCTGTTAAGTGCATGTCTTTGGCAGTCCTTGCCAGGAGAGCTTTAGGGTTAAAATCTTGGATATGGTGTCTACATTCTATACTATTATCTCTTTTTTCCTTTCAGGAAAAGAAGCTTTTTGGTTCTGATTTAAATTCTATTATTTCTATTATTACTGGAGGTAAGGGCTTTTCTTCCTCAGGACAGAATGTCTAGAGGGAAATCCAACTATTTTAATTGTTTATGTTCATTTCATCAGAATAAGGACCAAGACCCGACTTCTCTGCTTAAAACCAAGGCACCTCTTTTTCAGTCTGGAAACCTAATGCTAACTGAAACAAGTCAAAACAGGATAAGAAATATATCCTTACAACCAAAACTGCAGAAGTTCTGGTAGGGAGGGGAGAATAAGCCTTTTTCAGGAGGATTAGTTTCAGTCTTTCCCAGACACCTGTTTCGAATATAGTTTCTCAGTGATATTGAATAGGTTTCAGAACAAGGCCTCCCAGAGGAAGTTTTTTTTTTCTGTCCAATGTTCCAAGGAATCCTTCAAAAGTTCAAGATTTTTCCAATCTGGCTCAGATCTGGAAGATGTGGGAGCGATAGAGTTCTTTTGCAGGAACAGGGGATAGGATCTATTCATTTTTCCAAAGAAGGAAGGTGCTTTCATACCAGTTCTAGGTCTGAAAGCTCGAACAGGTTTGTAAGGATTCCATCTTTCAGGATGGACACCATTCAGGCTATTCTACCTTTTGTTCAGCGAGGTCCGTTATGTTCACAATAGATTTAAAGAATGCTTATGTTCATATTCCTTTTCACAGAGATCATTTACAGTTTCCGAGGTTTGCCTTTCTGGACAAGATTTTCAGTTTGTTGTTCTTCCATCTTCTCTGGCTAGCGTTCCAAGAATATTCACAAAGGTTCTTGGTGCACTTTTGTCTCATCTGGTCTCAGGTTTATTGCAGGTTTTCCATATATGGACGACATCTAGTTTCAAGCTCCATCTTTTTCCTTTAGTAGAATCTCACACCAATTGACTATTGTCAGTTTTCCAAAGAGTTCTTTGTTGCCCCATACAAAGGTAACTCCTTTTGGTCAAATAGATTCAGTATCCATGAATCGTTCTCTAAAAGAGCAGAGAAGTTTAAAATTGGGGAAAGCTTGTCTGAACCTTCAATTTCTCGTTGCCCTCAGTGGCTCTGTGTATGGTTCTAGGTCTCCTGATTGCTGCCTCAGATGCAATTACATTTGCTTGATTTCACATGGAGGCCTTTTCAGATTTCTATGCTGCACGATGGTGCATGGATTATACTCCACTATCTCAAAGGATATTTTTGATCCCAGTACAAGTCCCGTCTTTAATTTGGTGACTGATCATCAGTTTTATTATTCAGGGGGGCTTCTTTTGCTAGTCCTACCTGGAAGGTGATCCCTACAGATGCATGTCTCTCAGGTTGGGGGAGTTATGTGGGGCTCTTTGACAGCACACAGAGTTTGAAAGCATGGGGAGGCGAGGATACCAATCAACTTTGTGCAATTTTCAGTACTCTTCAAGCTTGGCCTCTCACCAAATGCTTAGCACCTGCAGAGTCCTGTGCATATGTGACCATACAATCTTACCCCACTGTTAAATGACCCTTGTAACTTGCCTCGATACACCCGCCTTAAGATACACGTTTCATTCAAACCAGTCCAATGACTTTGGGATTACACCCTGGTGAGCTTACCGTCCGGGACCCATCTCCTCAGCAAGACAACCAAATAATACCTGCGGTTTGGTCGCGGAGGCTCCACTCACTCGCGGGATGCCCGCTCTCTCTCTCTCAGCGTCCTGTCCTCGAATCCCTCCTCCATGTCGGCGCTTGCGTCTCTAATGCTTGCTTCAGTCACATAACTAACAGTGGGGGCGTGGTGGCCAAAGTATCCTGCTCTCCGTGAAGTGCTCTCTTCCGATTACTCCATAGACTCCTCAATGCAAAGAAAATAGAGGCGCCTCTACGGTATGCAATTAAAAATCTTCTTTATTCAAAGGAACAGCAGTTGATAAATACTGTCTCACAGCTTAAACAGCTTGGGTGAGATGTCTTGGGTGATACCCAGGGACCCACTGACGCGATTCGGCTCGCTGGCCGTAATCGTAGTGTGGTCATTAAGCCTACCTCGGCTCTTTTAAATATACAGGCTGTCGCCTATTGGATAAAACCAAAACCTGGGAATTAACCCTTGACTCTCAGTGTGCATAACTTTAGTTAATAATATTTCAATTATATGGCACTTTGCAACACTTTTAATTAATTCCTTCAAAGGACAAAGATATGATACATTATTTGTATATTTACATGCATAATTCTATCAAAAAATAATATATACATTTGTATACGTTCCTATTCACAATTGATCATGACTTATAGTAAATTCTTTTTATTTCATTAAAGGATATCATTTTAAAGGGACACTATCTCAGATTAATTTTCAACCATTACACAAATAATTTTTATCTTAAATAGTGTAAAAGAAAAGGGGAACCTACTCATCAATTAATTTCTAAAACAGTTACCAGCTAGACAAACATTAATATATGAATATAATGTGTGTGGTGAAACTTTTTAAAAGCAACAGTTGGCCTCCTCTCATCCACACAACATATAGGATATTTTTATTAGTTTTAGGTTTATTTTTATATTATTTTCTGGATGCACAGACCCCGGGACTAACTGCCAACAATTCATCAAATCATATTCGAATTAAGTCCCTTGTGGCATCCGAGTCCTTGAGTCTGTGCATTCAGAAAACCTCTCTCTTGGCTTAATACCGATTCTCTATTCACCTCCCCTTGTGCTTGACTTCACAGATTCAATGATAGTCCATCTCAAAGTATTACTGCTCTTATTATGATGGTTTTTTAAATGGAGCACTAAAGGAGTAGTTGGTTTCCCTAACTTAATATTAGATAAATGCTCTCTTATTCTGTATCTTACCTCTCGTGTAGTGAGTCCAGTGTATTGAACCCCACAATCAATACACGTCAAAAGGTATATAGAATACGTAGCCCTACAATTTGTACAACCTCTAAATTCAAAAGGTTCTCCTGTTACGCTACTTCTAAAACTTTGTCTCCGTTCTAATTTTTCACATGCTTTACAATGTAGGTTACTGCATCTGAAAACTCCTGTGTGTTCTAACCATGAACTTCTTCTACTGGAGTCAGATTTCAATTGTGTAGGAGCTATTCTATTCCCTATAGATAGTCCTTTCCTAAAAGCAAATCTGCAGTCCTTAGGGTTAATTTCCTCTAGACCATCATCTGCTTTTAATAAAGAAAGATTATTTCTTATAATCTGACAGATCTGTTCATATTGGTTGCTGTATTGGGTAACAAATGTCACTACTTTGTCTTCTCCCAATTTTTCCTTCTCAGACCCTTTTCTATACTTTAGAAATTTTGACCTATCCTGATCATCAATTGTTTTCCTTATCAAATCTATATTTCCTTGGTTATAGCCCCTTGATCTCAGTCTTTTACTAAGTTCTTCAGCCTGCTTAAGATAATTTGCTTTATCTGTACAATTTCTCTTTAATCTTATGTACTGACCTCTTATTACTGACTTAAACACCCTTCGTGGGTGGTTACTATGGGCATGCAGAATAGTATTGCCCGATATGGGCTTTCTATATATTTCCACATCTACTTTGCCCAAATTCCCCCCCCTTAAGGGTTACATCCAGATAGTTTATACTTGTATTACCTATCTCAGAAGTGAATTGAATACCTGCATTATTTACATTTAGTCTATCTACAAATTCCTCTGCCTTCTTAGTGCTACCACACCAAATAAACACCAAATCATCTATGAAGCGTCTGTAGTAGACTATGTGGCCTCTATCTGGACTTATTCCTCCAAAGATGTGGGACAGCCCCCACCATCCCATAAATACGTTTGCATAGGATGGGGCAAACTTAGCTCCCATGGCCGTCCCACATCTTTGGAGGAAAAAAATCTCCCTCAAAGGAAAAAAAGTTATGGGTTAATAAAAATCTGGTTACTCGCAGGATATATTTACAAAAATCTTCAACCGACAGTGGACAGAGTGAGTGATTTAACTGATTTGGAGTCTGTTTTTTCCACGGACTGTTGTCTATGTTCTCTTTGAGTAAGCTATTTGAAACATTGGAAGATTTGTTAAGTAAAGAGACTAGGCTGAAATGGGATGTATGGACACTGGAAAAATATTTGAGTACAGGACTGATACCAAGAGGTTTACGGATCAATAAATTCCCCACGTTTGTAGTGGAGGATGCAGAATTTGTAAAAAATTGGAATGAAATATCAGAATGTTCCATAAAATTAATGAATATGCTATTGGAGTTTAAACGTAAAGCCTTGAAAGATGTCTCTAATGAAATTGATGCTTTACAAATAGAATGTAGTTACAGGAAAGAGTTATCACAATTTTCCAAATTTGACAAAATTTTACATGATACTATTGCTGATACTAAACGTATGATTATGGAAATTAAACATGATAAATTTGTAAGGGATACAACAGATTTTGAGACAAACAAGGTATATATATGGAATAGAAAGCAAAAGGTTTAACTATAGGAGAGAAAATGATGCCTATAACAAAGATAAAACACAAGGAAAGAACAAAAATAATAATAAAAATAAAAATAAAAATAGAAGACACAAAAAAGTCACGTTCACGGATAGTGAAGGAGATTCACAAGAAGAGGGCCACACATCAGAAGGGTCAAATTCAGGCGATGAGAGTATTCAAAGTGTAAAACAAAATATAGATGTGGGGGCAAAGCCTAAGATAAGTTCCATTCTCAAACCCAACAGTCTTCTAAATATCAGTTATAGAAGAAACCCCACAACATCAGGGACATATAACGATCTGACCCCACCAAGAGAGACACAGAGAGGGATGAGGAAGCCCAGGTTTTCAAATCGTATCAAGAGAATTAGTAGGGAGGGGGGAGAGGAGAAGGCAAAATAAGGGAAAATCAACTACCACCACGGAGACGGGGAGGTCCTACAAACGAAATACAAGTAAATACAGTCATAACTCTATCCTTCCAGCATATTTAAGTGAAGTTGTAAATCAAAGGTCCGGAGTCTAGGCCTGAATTTTTGTCCCGAGTGAGGATTTCAACCTCTTTCAGTCCCTAATCAGATACCAAAAACTATATTAGAAATTTAACCTTTAAAGAAACATTTTATGAATGAAACCAATATGGAGGCACTTTGGTCTTTATGGGGTCTGAAAGAGGTGAATGTCCCAGAAGAAAGAAATGTTATAACTATCAGGAGGGAGTGTTGACCTAGAAACATTAGAGCAAATTATATTGAAGGAAAGTAATTCTGAACAAAAAACTAGACCAACAACAAGAGGTCCAACTCTAAGAAAAGCCTCCTTTTTATCCTATACAATCAAGCGGGGAAATTTTGGAGAAATTCCAAAAAAGAGTTGAGAGAGACCTTACCCAATTGGCTTATTGTGTGAATAAAACCAAAAGGAAAAATTTGACGAGGGAAGAGAATATAGCTCTAAAAAAACTGAGTGAAAGAAGAGATTTAGTAATTAGAGGGGCAGACAAGGGGGGATCGGTCGTGGTGATGGACCGATCCTTTTTTGTCAAGGAAGCCCATAGACAACTTGATTACCCAAGTCAATATACTAAATTGTCATTTAACCCAACGGCACATTTTCAGAATGAACTCGGGCATTTAGTTGATGATGGTGTGGAGGGAGGCTTTTTAGATGATTATACCAAAGATTTTTTGTTGATAGACCACCCAGTCACCCCCATCTTCAACTTTTTGCCAAAAGTTCATAAATCCCTAGAAAATGTGGTGGGCAGACCCATAATAAGTGGCATTAATTCTATATTTGAACATCTTTCACAGTGGTTGGATGAAATACTCCAACCACTGGTGAAAAAGTTGCCAAGTTACTTAAAAGACACTAATCAGTTGTTACTAGAAATGGAATCCATAGAGTGGAAAGGTAATTATGTGTGGCTTACCATAGACGTAGTCTCGCTGTACTCCTCTATCAAACATGACAAGGGACTAGAGGCATTAAAGTTTTTTCTATGTAGGAATAAAGATTTCAGTGAAGATTTTTGTAAATATATCCTGTGAGTAACCAAATTTTTATTAACCCATAACTTTTTTTTCCTTTGAGGGAGATTTTTTCCTCCAAAGATGTGGGACGGCCATGGGAGCTAAGTTTGCCCCATCCTATGCAAACGTATTCATGGGATGGTGGGAGCTGTCCCACATCTTTGGAGGAATAAGTCCAGATAGAGGCCACATAGTCTACTACAGACGCTTCATAGATGATTTGGTGTTTATTTGGTGTGGTAGCACTAAGAAGGCAGAGGAATTTGTAGATAGACTAAATGTAAATAATGCAGGTATTCAATTCACTTCTGAGATAGGTAATAAAAGTATACACTATCTGGATGTAACCCTTAAGGGGGGAATTTGGGCAAAGTAGATGTGGAAATATATAGAAAGCCCATATCGGGCAATACTATTCTGCATGCCCATAGTAATCACCCACGAAGGGTGTTTAAGTCAGTAATAAGAGGTCAGTACATAAGATTAAAGAGAAATTGTACAGATAATGCAAATTATCTTAAGCAGGCTGAAGAACTTAGTAAAAGACTGAGATCAAGGGGATATAACCAAGGAGATATAGATTTGATAAGGAAAACAATTGATGATCAGAATAGGTCAAAATTTCTAAAGTATAGAAAAGGTTCTGAGAAGGAAAAATTGGGAGAAGACAAAGTAGTGACATTTGTTACCCAATACAGCAACCAATATGAACAGATCTGTCAGATTATAAGAAATAATCTTTCTTTATTAAAAGCAGATGATGGTCTAGAGGAAATTAACCCTAAGGACTGCAGATTTGCTTTTAGGAAAGGACTATCTATAGAGAATAGAATAGCTCCTACACAATTGAAATCTGACTCCAGTAGAAGAAGTTCATGGTTAGAACACACAGGAGTTTACAGATGCAGTATTTCTATATACCTTTTGACGTGTATTGATTGTGGGGTTCAATACACTGGACTCACTACACGAGAGGTAAGATACAGAATAAGAGAGCATTTATCTAATATTAAGTTAGGGAAACTAACTACTCCTTTAGTGCTCCATTTCAAAAACCATCATAATAAGAGCAGTAATACTTTGAGATGGACTATCATTGAATCTGTGAAGTCAAGCACAAGGGGAGGTGATAGAGATTCGGTATTAGCCAAGAGAGAGGTTTTCTGGATGCACAGACTAAGGACTAGGATGCCACAAGGACTTAATTCTGAATATGATTTGATAAATTTTTGGCAGTAGTCCTGGGTCTGTGCATCCAGAAAAATAATAATAAAAATAATAATAAAAATATCTATATGTGTGTGGATGAGAGGGAGGCAACTGTTGCTTTAAAAAGTTTCACACACATTATATTCATATATTAATGTTTGTCTAGCTGGTAACTGTTTTAGAAATTAATTGATGAGTAGGTTCCCCTTTTCTTTTACACTATTTAAGATAAAATTATTTGTGTAATGGTTGAAAATTAATCTGAGATAGTGTCCCTTTAAAATTATATCCTTTAATGAAATAAAAAGAATTTACTATAAGTCATGATCAATTGTGAATAGGAACGTATACAAATGTATATATTATTTTTTGATAGAATTATGCATGTAAATATACAAATAATGTATCATTTCTTTGTCCTTTGAAGGAATTAATTGAAAGTGTTGCAAAGTGCCATATAATTGAAATATTATTAACTAAAGTTATGCACACTGAGAGTCAAGGGTTAATTCCCAGGTTTTGGTTTTATCCAATAGGCGACAGCCTGTATATTTAAAAGTGCCGAGGTAGGCTTAATGACCACACTACGATTACGGCCAGCGAGCCGAAACGCGTCAGTGGGTCCCTGGGAATCACCCAGACATCCCACCCAAGCTGTTTGACAGTATTTATCAACTGCTGTTCCTTTGAATAAAGAAGATTTTTAATTGCATACCGGGGAGGTGCCTCTATTTCTTTGCATTGAGACTCTGTTGAAAAGAGTCTCATCTCCGTTTCCAGACAGACAATGTTCCAGACAGACAATGTTACAGCAGTAGCTTATGTCAACCATCGTGAGGGAACTCATAGTTCCCTATCAATGATGGTGTCTCAGATTCTCTCATGGGCAGAAACCAATTCTGATCTAGTGTCTGAGATTCATATTCCAGGGGTAAACAACTGGGAGGCAGACTTTCTCAATCATCAATTTCTACATCCAGGGGAGTGGTCTCTTCACCTGGATGTGTTCAATTAGATTGTGGATCTTTGGGGTCTCTCAGAGATAGTTCTGATGGTGCCTCGTTTCAACACCAAACTTCTCAGGTACTTTGCGAGCTCCAGAGATCCTCAGGCAGAGTTCGTGGATGCTCTAATAGCTCCTTGGTCTTTTCCGCTTGCTTATCTGTTACCTCCTCTGGTACTTCTTCCCAGAGTGATTTACAAAAATAAGCCTACAGAAGTCATCAGTAATCCTGATTGCCCAAGCATGCCCTCACAGGATTATGTAAGCAGATCTGGTTCAGATGTCCAGCTTCCCTACTTAGCCTGTACCTCTGCAGTCAGACCTTCTGTCTCAAGGTCCATTTTTCCATCCAGATCTCAAGTCTCTAAACTTGATGAAATAAGAAATTAAATTTTTAGTCATTAGACATAGGGGTTTCTCTAATTCTGTGATTGAAAACTTGATGCAGGCTCGTAAGTCTATAACTAGGAGACTCTCTCGCAAGGTCTGTAAGGCCTTTATTTCTTGATGTGTAGATCATGCTTTTACTAGCATTCTTTCAGAATTCCCAGGATTTTGCAGTTCTTGCATTATGGTCTGAAAAAGGGCATATCTGCCAGTTCTCTGAATAGGGCAGATTTCTGTTCTTTCAGTTTTATTCCACAGGAAGATCGCTAATCTTCCTGATATTTATAGTTTTGTTCAGGCTCTGGTCCATATTAAATCTGTTATCAAGCCAATTTCTCCTCCATGGAATCTAAACTTGGTGTTAAGGGTTTTGCAGGTTTCTCTTTTGAGAATATGTATAAGATTAAACTACTTTCTTGGAAAGTGTTATTTATTTTGGCTATTTCTTCTGCTTCTTCTGAAGCAGCCTTTAATAGGAAGGTTCTTCAGGCAGCTGTCTCAGTTTATTTAATTTAAGTGCATTAAAAAAAACTCCCTCCCTTTTATATTATTAGTTGTGAACTCCACAGCTTGGGAATTAGTTCCCAGGAGTAATGGATTGTGGTCTCTCACCACCTATGAAAGAAAAAATAATTTATACTTACCTCATAAATTGCTTTCTTTCATGGTGGTTAGAGTCCATGAGACCCCCTCCCTTATATTTTTTAGGGTTCATTTTTTCTTAGCACATCCTTTTTTCCCCCGCTTGCTTATTTTGTGTGAGTTGGGAGGGGTTTTATAGGGCTTTTAAGGTTTGGGAATCTTTGCCTCCTCCTTGTGGTAATTCCCAGGAGTAATGGATCATGGACTCTCACAACCGTGAAAGAAATTTAATTTATCAGAAAAGCATAAATTATGTTTTATTATATATGTATACATGACCTTGGGACAGTTATATATTTTTTAGGTAATTCCACTTTAAAAACTTTTTAATGTGTGCATTATATTTTCACTCTCATGTTCATTTTGAAATGCTTACCAGCGTTTTTGTTTCTGTATATATTTAAATGCATGCCATGTTTTTTTCACATGTATATTTTTTGATGCACGTTGGCTTTTGGGACTGCGTATGCTTTGGCACTCTTTTTTTCTTTGTGACCCCCGATTGATGCGCACATCCTTTCAAAAGTACGCTTTCTAGATGCCAGATATCCTGGGTGCTACTGGATATCTGCTTTATTGGAAATTTGAATTTGTAAATTTTTAATAGTTTCTTTCAGAGTGGTGTTTCCCTTTCTTCAAGAGCTCTTTTAATTGGGATATTGCTATTTAGCTCTATGCTTGTTTTTTCTTAACTTTTTTTACTGTATTAGTTCTCTGCAGTTATGGAGCCTTCTTACTCTGTCCCTATATCTGCCTTAGAAGCTGGGTCATCTGAATACTTTAATATCAGTATTTAATGTTTGTTTTGTAAACAGGCTGACATTTTTCCTCTGACAAACTTATGCAATAAATATATTAATATTTTAATGCATACTGACCAATCTGGTGCTGCTCTTGCTTCTAACGGGTTTACTGCTACTTCTGTTTGTTCCTTTTAGGAGACTCCTTCTGTTTTCGCCCCTGGGGTCAAAGATTTTATTCAATCCACTGTGTCTGAAATGTTGACAGCCTTGCCTCCTTCAAGTAATTGTAAAAGTTCAATTCAAAATGTACCTTCTACTAGCTTTAAGCCTGCTAAGGATAATGTGTCTTGTCATGAAGCTGCTATGTCCTCAGAGGGGAGTTTTTTTCAGATGAACAGGAGGGGTTCCTTTGATCATGCATCTGAAACATCCTCTTATTCATTTAAAATTGAGCATATTCGTTCACTTTTAAAATAAATGTTGCTTACTTTAGAGGTTGAAGATCCTAAAGTAGATGGGATAAGCCTGATAATTGTTTAAATACTGTTTTTAAACCTATGATTAGATCTCCAGATGTATTTCCTATCCCTGATGCGGTCTCTAAGGTTATTTCTAGAGATTGGGATTAGAAAGGTATTCCTTTTAATCCTGCAAGGTTTAAGAAACCTATCCTTTATTACCTTCTAATATTGAGGTTTGTTAAACTATTCCCAAATTAGATGGGGTCATTTCTAAAATGTACTACTATTCCTTTCGAAGACAGTTATTCCTTTAGAAGTTAGAGTCCTCCATAGAATGGCTTTTAAGCAAGCAGGTTATCTCTTTAGACCAGCAGTTTCTGTTGCTAATGTGGCTGCGACTTCTTCCTTTTGGTCTTTCTGAGCAGTTTTCTGGCAATTCTGCTAGTAAAGGTTTTTTAAGCCTTTTGGAGTTGCTCAAATGTGCTAATGCTTTTATTTGTGATACTGTTTTTGACATCATTAAGATTGTTAAAATTGTGCTTTGGCAGTACTTTCTAAAAAGGGTTTATGGTTAAAGTCTTTGGGGCCGATTTATCAAGTGTCTGGTGGACATGATCCACTGTATCGATTATGTCCGCCAGACATCGATAAATACAGAGGCATTTATCATTGCACAAGCAGTTATGGTGAACTGCTTGTGCAATGCCACCCTCTGCAGAATTGCGGCCAATCGGGGGTGTCAATCAACCCGACCGCTGCTTCTTAAGTCCTGTTTCCGCACGAGCCCAAAGGCTCGTGCGGAAACAGGGGTATACGGCCCCATTTGGGCTGTGATAAATCGCCCCCCTGGTCTGTTGATATGGTTTCTAAATCCAGGCTTTTGTCGCTTTCATTTCAGGTAAAGATATTACTTGGTTCTGGTGTGGATTCTATTATCTCTACTGTGACTGGAGGTAAAGGAACTTTTCTTCCTCAAGGCAAGTCTAAGGATACATTTCAAAGCGCATAATCATTTACGGCCCTTTGTCACTTCCTCTTTTTTGTCCCATCTGGAAGCTAAGTTCTAACTGGAACAAGTCCAATCAGTTCAAGAAATCTACTCCCTGAAGGTGCAGCCCCCGTTACAGAGGTTCTGGTTGGTGGCCGATTACACCTTTTTCAGGATGCTTGGTTTCAATCCGTTCATGATCTCTGGGTTCTAAATATAGTCTCCCAGGGTTATTGAATAGGATTCAGAAGAAGGCCTCCCAAGGGAAGGTTTTTTTCTATTCAATGTTCCGAGCAACCCTGTGAAGGCACAGGCATTTTTTCAGTCCTTTTGTGTCTAGAATCTATGGAAGTGATTGTCCAGTTCCTTTGTTTGAACAGGAAAATTAGTTTTACTCCAACCTCTTCATTATTCCAAAGAAGAAGGGAACTTTCAGACCTGTTCTGGATCTAAAGGCTCTGAGCAAATTTCTCAGAGTTCCTACTTTCAAAATGGAGACTATTCAGACTATTCTGCCTTTTGTTCAGCAAGGTCAGTTAAGTCCACAATAGATCTAATGGATGCATACCTTCAAGTTCCTATTCATAATGAGCATCATCTGTTTCTAAGGTTTGGTTTTATAGATAAGCATTTTCAGTTTCTTGCTCTACCCTTTGGTCTGGCTACAACTCCCAGAATATTTTCCAAGGTTCTGGGTACCCTTTTGTCTGTGATCAGAGCTAAGGTTATTGTGTTTCCTTACCTAGACTTTATCTTGGTTTAAGCTCCATCTTTTCATTTAGCATAATCTCACACTAGCAGACTGTTGTTTCCAAAGAGTTTGCTGGTTCCTCATACAAAGGTTGTTTTTCTGAGCGTTCAGATAGATATAGTTTCCATGAGACTTTCTTTGACAGATCTAAGTAGGACGAAGTTAGTGTCTTCAGTCTCTCTTTCTTTTCCCTCGGTTGCTCTTTGCATGGAGGTGTTAGGTCTCATGATTGCAGCATCGGATACTATTCAGTTTGCTCATTTTCACATGCAGGGATCATACTCTATCTCAAAGAATACATCTAGACTTCAGAACAAGTCAGTCTCTGTTTTGGTGATTGAATCATCTACTTATTACACAGGGTGTTTCTTTTGTTCGTCCTACTTGGTCTGTGTACTCTACAGATGCAAGTCTTTCAGGTTTGGGGTCTGCCTTAGGGGTCTCAGAGAGCACAAGGGTTTGGTTTCCTCGACAGACAATGTCACAGCAGTGGCTTATGTCAATCATCAAGCGGGAACAGTTCCCTTGCCATGAGGGAAGTATTGCAAATTCTTTCTTGGGCACAATGCAGTTGTTGTCTAATTTCTGCTGTTCATATTCCTAGAGTGGACAACTGGGAAGCAGATTTTCTCAGTTGTCAGTCCTTGGACCCAGGGAAGTGGTCTCTTAATTTGGATGTGTTCAAGATAGAAAAATTAGAGAGAGAGAGAGAGATGGTGTTAGTGCCTCTAAAGTAAACCGTGTGTGACTCTGCAAAAGATATTCAGGTAGTTGCTATAAAAGTGACAAGACTTCTGTTGGAGAAATTAAAGAAATGGTAAACACCTTTTAATTTTAAGGCATTTCTGTTGTCTTGCTATAACATATCAATCAATTATAGTATTTTCCATCTTAATATGGGAAAAGTCCACAGCTGCATTCCTTACTTGTGGAAAATACTGAACCTGGCCACCAGGAGGAGGCAAAGACACCCTAGCCAAAGGCTTAAATACCTCCCCCACTTCCTCATAAACCCCAGTCATTCTTTGCCTTTCGTTACAGGAGGTTGGCAGAGAAGTGTTAGATCAACATGTCTTGCCCTCCAGATCTCCTTAAGGCTATATGTGGCTCTGTGTATTGTGGTGATTGGTCTCATGGTGCCCAGCTTGGACGTAATTTCCTTTGCCAGGTTTCACCCCAGACTGTTGCAACTGCGCAGGCTGTAATAGTGGAACAGCAATTATTCAGATCTGTCTCAACAGATTTCTCTAGACAACCAATAGGGAGAATCACTCTCTTGGTGGTTCTGTCCGGATCACTTGTCCTGAGGGACGTCCATCTCAAGACCATCCTGGGCGATTGTGACTACGGTTGCAAGCTGTTTGAGGTGCCAGGAAGGCACAGGGCCTCTGGTCTCAGGAGGTAAAGCTCCTTCCTGATCTCATTTTGGATCTTCGGGCAATGTACAATGCTCTGAAGGTTTGGCCTCTGCTGGGTTTGTCCCAGTTAATCAGATTTTAATCAAACAATATATCCTTGGTGGCTTACATCAACCATCAAGGGGGAACGAGAAGCTCCCTAGTTTTGAGGGAAGTATCTCGGATTCCGGTGTGGGGGAGACCCGCATTTGTTCGCTGTCAGCAATCCACATTCCGGGTGTGGACAACTGGGAAGCGGATTTCCTCAGCAGACAATCCTTTCATCCAGAAGAATGGTCTCTACTTCCCGAGTGTTTGCAGAGATTTGCAAGAGGAAGATCTTATAACATCTCTATACCAAGCTACCCAGATAGGGGTCAAGGTACAGGGATCCTCAGGCGGAGCTAACAGATGCATTAGCGGTGCCTTGGAGGTTCAATCCAATTTATCCTCTCCGACCATTAACATTACTTTCTAGTGTAGTGGCTCGAGTCAAGGAGGCGTCGGTTATACTGACTGCTCCATCTTGGCTGCGAAGGATATGGTTCGCGGATCTAGTGGGGATGTAATCATCTCCCCCATGGAAGTTATCTTGTTGCAGGGATCTGCTGACCCGAGGTCTCTTTGTTCATCAATGTCTAGATTCTCTGAGGCTGAGTGCATGGAGATTGAATGATTACTCCTAGCCAAGAGAGGGTTTTCTGAGAGAGTTATTTTTACTTTCATTCAAGCTCATAAGCTGGTTGCTTATCGCAGCTATCATAAGGTGTGAAGGACCTACTTATTCTGTTCTCTAGGATGAACTGGAGAAGGGCTTTTCTACAAGTCCCCTGAAGGGACAGTTTTTGGCTTTCTGGGTTACTGCACAAGAGGTTTGCAGAGCTTCCAGATGTGCAGCCATTTGTTAAGGCTCTGCTGGGATCAGACCTGTGTTTAGATCTAAGGCTCCTCCTTGGAGTTTAAATCTTGTCCTTAAGGTTTTGCAACCTGCTCCGTTGTAACCTATGCATGAATTGGACATTAAATTGTTGTCTTGGAAGGTTCCTTTTCTACTGGCTATTGCTTCTGCGCGCAGAGTTTCTGTGATTACTGCCTTGCAATGCGTCCCTCCTTATCTGGCTTTTCATGCCGATAAGGCTGTTCTACGAACAGGTTTTCTTCCTAAGGTTGTGTCAATTCGCAACATCAATCAAGAGATTGTGGTTCCTTCTTATGTCCTAATCCTTCTTTGTCGAAGGAAAGTTTACAACGTATTTCTGGATGTGGTTTGTGCCTTGAAGTTCTATCTTCAGGCCTCGAAGGAATTTAGGCGAAACCTCTTTCTCTGTTTGTTCTCTTTTCCAGGAGGCGTAGGGGTCAAAGGGCTACCTCGACTTCCTTATCTTTTTGTCTGAGGATTGTCATCCATTTAGCATAGAAACTGCAGGACATAAGCCTCCTCTGAGGATTACGACTCATTCTACGAGAGCAGTTGTTTCCTCTTGGGCCTTCAAAAATGAGGCCTTTATGTATCAGATTTGTAAGGCAGCTACCTGGTTCTATTTACATACTTTTTCCAAAATTTTACAAGTTTGATGTTTTTGCTTCTGCTGAGTAAGGAATGCAGCTGTGGACTCTTCCCATATTAAGATTGAAAACATAAATTATGCTTACCTGATAATTTCATTTCCATCTGTATGGGAAGAGTCCACAGCTCCCGCCCATGTTCTACGATGGGCGGCCTTAAATTTTAAATTTTTTCCTCTGGCACCTTTTTCACCCTGATATTTTTCCTACTGTTCCTTGTTTCCTCTGCAGAATGACTGGGGTTATGAGGAAGTGGGGGAGGTATTTAAGCCTTCGACTGGGGTGTCTTTGCCTCCTCCTGGTGGCCAGGTTCAGTATTTCCCACCAGTAAGGAATGCAGCTGTGGACTCTTCCCATACAGATGGAAATGAAATTATCAAATAAGCATAATTTATGTTTTTAAAACAAAATATCATTATCTTTACTTTAATTGTTTTATTTGGAGGAGCCAATGTGGGCTTGAGTCTGCACACAATGCTACGAACAATCATTAAGTTGATATAAAATGAATTGTTTTCCAGCTGTCTGTTAAAGCCAATTTGGCTTGTAGGGTTAACCTTGAAAAATGTGCATTTCTAGCTCAAAATTAGACAATCGACACATTCTCAGAGCTAACATACATGAAACAGGGGCAAAATAAGTAATGAAAGTATATTGGAAATGTGTTTTATTATTCATAACTAAACATTACAATCTTACTATTTTTCTTTTCTTTTTAACATTGTTTACTGGTTCGTAAATATGGTTTATTCTTAATTCAATGTTCAATTCCTCCTGTTATAAAATGTAAAAAAAAATGTATTTTCTTTCTTCTTAGTTTGCATTGGTCAAATAGTTGTACCTTGTAACTGGTGCCTGCTGCTTATCTAATACACATACTTTTGTGGCCATTATTTTTGTCTCAGAACAGTGATAGATATATCAAGTCTACTGATGTGAAGGCACAGTTAAAATTCCTCGAGCAACTTGAACACTTAGAAAAACAGCGCAAATATGAAGAAGAAAGGGAAATGCTACTCAGAGCAGCTAAGGTAAGCATTTTATACTATTAGGAGAGATATAGTACATGCTATTCTACTATCTTAGGCAAAGAGATAGTTAAGTTTTTCTTGTTTTTTTTCTGTTGCATTAAAACGGCTCATTATTGCATACGTTTGTAAGAAAAAATCGTATTTGTAGACAATTTGATGGATGTAAGGGGAAAAGTAGTGACAAAGATGTGAAATATTTCATTGTGTTCAATGTAAAACTGAGTAACCAAGTAAGTAAATAAATAAAATATATACTGTAATACAGATCTTGACAATTGCCAGTAGCAAAGGAGCCACCGTTACTAGAATTTTACATCTGGTTCCAAGCTTTCTGGGTGATTCTAAAAAAATAAATATATACAAATGCCTTGTTCTGTCTTCTAAAAAATTGTCTTCTTCGGTTTTTAAAGAGATAGTCTAGTAAAAATTAAACTCTCATGATTCAGATAGAGCATGCAATTTTAAGCAACTTTCTAATTTACTCCTATTATCAATTTTCTTTGTTCTCTTGGTATCTTTATTTTGAAAAGCAAGAATGTAAGCTTAGGAACAGGCCCATTTTTGGTAGCACTTGCTGATTGGTGGCTACATTTAGACACCAATCAGCAAGTGCTACTCAGGTGCTGAACCAAAAATGGGCCAGCTAAGCTTACATTCTTGCTTTTTCAAATAAAGATACCAAGAGAACAAAGAAAAAGGATAATAGGAGTATATTAGAAAGTTAAAGTTGCTTGCTCTATCTGGATCATGAAAGTTTAATTTTGACTAGACTATCCCTTTAAGTTTGTTAGTAAGCTTTCAGTTGCTTATGTAGTATTAATGACCTCTACACTTTTCACACTGTATATTTGTTAATCAACATAAAATGTTCCTTCAAATTCCTAAAAGTGCACACTTTGAAGACTCTACTTGTGTTATAGCATATTAGTACTGGTTTTGCAAGTAACTTTAGTTGTAGTTTACGAAAGCTAAACAGACATCCATGGCATTTTATGAGAATATGATGTCTACCCACCCTAATTTAAAGCCACAATGATTTTTTTTTTTTTTTTAAAACGAGCAATTAAAATTATTAACTAAATTCAAAAACATTAATAAATATAACCCCCTTAAATCATAAATACATAAATAGAAACTGTTCAGATTTTTTGTATTTTTGAGAGTCCATGCTATTTTGTGATTGCAGTGTTTTGTGCCACAGCTTAATTATTATTCTACTTTATTTATGAAGCGCCAACATATTCAGCAGCACTATATATGGGTACAATTCCTTTGAACAAAACCATGATAATCTGTTTTCCCCCTTTTCTCTGACTTTTATCCTTAGCCATTTGCTCACTAAAACTTAATGTTTTCGCCCTCAATGTTAAGTATTACGACAATACCTAATGTCACATGCCTTTATGTTGTGAGGGGGGTAGCATATTTGAACATTATATATTTTTTTGTTTCTGTGTTTTAAGAGTCGTTCAAATAAAGAAGACCCAGAACAGCTCAGATTAAAGCAAAAGGCCAAAGAGGTAAGTCAAGATGATATGCTTATTATTTCAAGTTTCATTGTTTGAGGGAAAGTTGGAAGCATTCTCTTGGTAATTAGGTCAGTGCTGATTTTGCTGTTGCAAATCATTTATATAGACCTTAGGGAAGGACAGCAACAGCCTATGGCAAGGGTAGCGTTTGCAATGAGGTTTTTCAGTCACAGGAAAAACTGTTCTCCTTTTTTGCATAGCTTTAAGGTGGTCTTAGAAAATGCTTTGTTTTGTCCAGTGTTGGAGAGGTACTGCGTGAGACCTTAAAATGGGTGAAATTGGGGAATTGTATTAAAAGAGGGTGAGTTTATTACATATAACATCTAGGGCTTTACAATAGGCTACATTTTCCAGGCTAATTGTTCATTTTGTAAATCTGATACTGCATATAATTCCTTGGCTGGGAGGAGGTACTGGGATTTCATTTTAAATGGAAAATGAAATGCCTCAGGCTTTTAATTTTCTGAGCCCAGCAGTTTTCAGCTCTGAGATGGAGCCCTTGTTTTCGCTCAGTTCATGTTTAGCTGCAGGGGTTTTAGTTTATAGCTTAGGCTGGTTAAGCTTTTACTCCCAGAGGCCTCTGCATAGCAACTGTAGAAATCAACAAATACTTCATTTATGTCTGCAGCTTTTCACTCAGTAGCTGACTTTTTGCATTCCCCAATATCCATTTCCGGACTTTTCTAGCCTCAGAGAAAAAAAAGCTCCACTAATTAGAGCTTATTTTAATTGAGCATTAATATTGGAGCTTGCTAAAATTGGCCCACAGCTACTGGGAACAGAATGCAATGAAAGTACTTAGGGCTGGAGAGAGAGAGAGGTGTGTGTGTTTTTTTTTTTTTTTTTTTTCACTTGACCTACAGTTTAATTCCCCTGCTGAATAAATCATCAAGCCTGTTCACATTTCCGATTAAGGATCTGACAGCAGACGATAATAAAGACAATTGAGGTGTGAGACGTGTGATATGGAGCTGAAGAAATTGGTTTCTATAGTTACTTGAGTGATTTCATGCAGTTTTTTAAGATCTTTGTTCTAAATGAGCCCAATTCTTTTTTTCTTCTTCCTTCTCTCTTTTTTTAACTGCGTTTCTTGAACTATGAAATTTGTTGTTGCTGAACACTGCTGCACTTTGCTTCAAGGTGCAGGCAGCAGGTTGTTTACGAATGTTTTAAGGACCTATTATTATTGCTATTAATGTAGAATGTGAGACAATGCAGAAAGAAATCAGAGTGTCTTATTTCTTATCATTAACTTAAAACCTTTTACTATTTTAGAAATAGTGTAGTGATGTAATTACACTTTCTGGTCAGTTTCCCAGTAATAGATATTACATTCTCTTATTTTACAGTGTGTGTGTGTGTATATGTATGTAGGTATATATATGTGTGTGTACATATGTATGTATATATGTGTGTGTATGTATGTATATGTGTGTGTGTGTGTGTGTATGTATATATGTATATATGTATATATGTGTATGTGTGTATATATGTATATGTATATATATATATATATATATATATATATATATATATATGTGTGTGTATATATATTTATATATATATATATATATATATATATATATATGTATATCTCTGTGTGTGTGTGTGTTTATGTATATATATATATATATATATATATATATATATATATATATATATATATATATATATATATATATATATATGTATATATTTCTTTCATGTAACTGGCAAGAGTCCATGAGCTAGTGAAGTATGGGATATACAATCCTACCAGGAGGGGCAAAGTTTCCCAAACCTCAAATGCCTATAAATACACCCCTCACCACACCCACAATTCAGTTTTACAAACTTTGCCTCCTATGGAGGTGGTGAAATAAGTTTGTGCTAAGATTTCTACGTTGACATGCACTTCTCAGCTTTTTTGAAGCCGATTCCTTTCAGAGTCCAGCGAATGTCAGAGGGACGTGAAGAGAGTATCACCTATTGAATGCAATGATTTTCCTAACGGGGGTCTATTTCATAGGTTTTTTTTTGAGGATGAAAGAAAGCTAGACCAATGTAAAAAAGAAGTTGAAAAAGTATATGATTGTTCAATGAAATATGAGGCTGATTCTTCTTTTGATAAACTAAATAAGGAAGTTGAAATTAATTGAAAAGCTGCAAGGTGAAATGAAGTGTCGAAAAAGAAGAAAGTTAATAAGGGATCAGGAGGACTATCGCAGAGATAGGGTTTATATATATATATATATATATATATATATATATATATATATATAGGAATAGATCCTACACAAGAAACTTTTATGACTCAGGGACTGATAATTCGGACTTTGACTCTGACAGTGACAAATCAACCCAATCTCCCATCAATAGTGAACAGATCCCTTTAGGGGGAGGAATAGAAGGGAAGGGAGAAGAGTTTTCGATACAAAGATCTCAAAGAAACAGAAGAGGAGGAGGTGGAAGCACACAATCAAACAACAGACGTTACCACATGATGACTCGCAACAGACTACGCTTCAATTGAGTGGAATAGATAATAAGACCTCTCTGTTAGGTGACCATCCCTCAGGGAATACTAATATAGTCAATCTGTCTGAATTTAACCTTAACCTTGAACACATAAAATTGTTGGAAAAAGGATTGAGCTTATGTCCCAGTGCTAGATTAGATGTATTTCTTCTGTTATGTGTGATCAGTCCACGGGTCATCATTACTTCTGGGATATAACTCCTCCCCAACAGGAAATGCAAGAGGATTCACCCAGCAGAGCTGCATATAGCTCCTCCCCTCTACGTCAGTCCCAGTCATTCTCTTGCACCCAACGACTAGATAGGATGTGTGAGAGGACTATGGTGATTATACTTAGTTTTTATGACTTCAATCAAAAGTTTGTTATTTTAAAATAGCACCGGAGCGTGTTATTACTTCTCTGGCAGAGTTTGAGGAAGAATCTGACAGAGATTTTTTACTATGATTTTAACCGGAGTCGTTAAGATCATATTGCTGTTCTCGACCATCTGAGGGAGGTAAAGGCTTCAGATCAGGGGACAGCGGGCAGATGAATCTGCATTGAGGTATGTGGCAGTTTTTATTTTCTGAATGGAATTGATGAGAAAAGCCTGCCATACCGTTAAAATGACATGTATGTATACACTTCAGTATTCTGGGGATGGTATTTCACCGGAACTACTGTGTTAAAGGTCACTAATCCTTTTAATAACTATTCTCATGTTAAACGTTTTTGCTGGAATGTAGAATCGTTTACATTGCTGAGGTACTGTGTGAATAAATATTTGGGCATTATTTTCCACTTGGCAGTTTTTTGCTTTAATTGTGACAGTTTCGTTTCTCTTCACTGCTGTGTGGGAGAGGGAGGGGCCGTTTTTGGCGCTCTTTGCTACGCATCAAAAAATTCCAGTCAGCTACTTTTATATTTCCTGCATGATCCGGTTCATCTCTGACAGATCTCAGGGGTCTTCAAACTTCTTTGAAGGGAGGTAAATTCTCTCAGCAGAGCTGTGAGAATTCTTATAGTGACTGTGTATAAAAAACGTTGTTTTGTTTTCTTATGTACAAATTTAATTAGTGTTGTTTTTTACTAATGGGAACAAACCTTTGCTAAAAGTTGTGTTGTTTTAAAGTTTGATGCAATAACTGTTTTTCAGTTCATTATTTCAACTGTCATTTAATCGTTAGTACCTCTTTGAGGCACAGTGCGTTTTTTTGCTAAAAAAGATTATAACCAAGTTGTAAGTTTTTTTTTGCTAGTGTGTTAAACATGTCTGACTCAGAGGAAGATATCTGTGTCATTTGTTCCAATGCCAAGGTGGAGCCCAATAGAAATTTATGTACTAACTGTATTGATGCTACTTTAAATAAAAGTCAATCTGTACAATGTGAACAAATTTCACCAAACAGCGAGGGGAGAGTTATGCCGACTAACTCGCCTCACGCGACAGTACCTGCATCTCCCCGCCCGGGAGGTGCGTGATATTTTGGCGCCTAGTACATCTGGGCGGCCATTACAGATAACATTACAAGATATGGCTACTGTTATGACTGAAGTTTTGTCTAAATTACCTGAACTAAGAGGCAAGCGTGATCACTCTGGGGTGAGAACAGAGTGCGCTGACAATGCTAGGGCCATGTCTGATACTGCGTCACAGCTCGCAGAGCATGAGGACGGAGAGCTTCATTCTGTGGGTGACGGTTCTGATCCAAACAGATTGGACTCAGATATTTCAAATTTTAAATTTAAATTGGAGAACCTCCGCGTATTACTAGGGGAGGTCTTAGCAGCTCTCAAACGATTGTAACACCGTTGCAATACCAGAGAAACTGTGTAGGTTGGATAAATACTTTGCGGTACCGGCGAGTACTGACGTTTTTCCTATACCTAAGAGACTAACTGAAATTGTTACTAAGGAGTGGGATAGACCCGTGTGCCGTTCTCACCCCCTCCAATATTTAGAAAGATGTTTCCAATAGACGCCACCACTCGGGACTTATGGCAAACGGTCCCCAAGGTGGAGGGAGCAGTTTCTACTTTAGCTAAGCGTACCACTATCCCGGTGGAGGATAGCTGTGCTTTCTCAGATCCAATGGATAAAAAATTAGAGGGTTACCTTAAGAAAATGTTTGTTCAACAAGGTTTTATATTACAACCCCTTGCATGTATCGCGCCGATTACGGCTGCGGCAGCATTTTGGATTGAGTCGCTTGAAGAGAACCTTAGTTCCTCTACGCTAGACGACATTACGGACAGGCTTAGAGTCCTTAAACTAGCTAATTCTTTCATTTCGGAGGCCGTAGTACATTTAACCAAACTTACGGCTAAGAACTCAGGATTCGCCATACAGGCACGCAGAGCACTGTGGCTAAAATCCTGGTCAGCTGATGTTACTTCTAAGTCCAAATTACTTAATATACCTTTCAAGGGGCAGTCCTTATTCGGGCCCGTTTGAAAGAAATTATCGCTGACATTACGGGAGGTAAGGGCCACGCCCTACCTCAAGACAAGGCCAAAGCTAAGGCTAGACAGTCTAATTTTCGTCCCTTTCGGAATTTCAAAACAGGAGCAGCATCAACCTCCACTGCACCAAAACAGGAAGGAGCTGTTGCTCGTTACAGGCAAGGCTGGAAGCCTAACCAGTCCTGGAACAAAAGCAAGCAGGCCAGGAAACCTGCTGCTGCCCCAAAGACAGCATGAACCGAGAGCCCCCGATCCGGGACCGGATCTAGTAGGGGGGCAGACTCTCTCTTTTCGCCCAGGCATGGCAAGAGATGTTCAGGATCCCTGGGCACTAGAGATCATATCTCAGGGATACCTTCTAGACTTCAAATTATCTCCCCCAAGAGGGAGATTTCATCTGTCAAGGTTGTCAACAAACCAGATAAAGAAAGAAGCGTTTCTACGCTGCGTACAAGATCTGTTAACAATGGGAGTGATCCATCCGGTTCCGTGGTCGGAACAAGGACAAGGGTTCTACTCAAACCTGTTTGTGGTTCCCAAAAAAGAGGGGAACTTTCAGGCCAATCTTAGATTTAAAGACTCTAAACAAATTCCTAAGAGTTCCATCGTTCAAAATGGAAACTATTCGGACAATCTTACCCATGATCCAAGAGGGTCAGTACATGACCACAGTGGATTTAAAGGATGCTTACCTTCACATACCGATCCACAAAGATCATCACCGGTATCTAAGGTTTGCCTTCTTAGACAGGCACTACCAGTTTGTAGCTCTTCCATTCGGATTGGCTACGGCTCCAAGAATCTTCACAAAGGTTCTGGGTGCCCTTCTAGCGGTACTAAGACCGCGAGGGATTTCGGTAGCTCCGTACCTAGACGACATTCTAATACAAGCTTCAAGCTTTCAAACTGCCAAGTCTCATACAGAGTTAGTTCTGGCATTTCTAAGGTCGCATGGATGGAAAGTGAACGAAAAGAAGAGTTCTCTCTTTCCTCTCACAAGAGTTCCATTCTTGGGGACTCTTATAGATTCTGTAGAAATGAAGATTTACCTGACAGAAGACAGGTTAACAAAACTTCAAAATGCATGCCGCGTCCTTCATTCCATTCAACACCCGTCAGTAGCTCAATGCATGGAGGTGATCGGCTTAATGGTAGCGGCAATGGACATAGTACCTTTTGCACGCCTACACCTCAGACCGCTGCAATTATGCATGCTAAGTCAGTGGAATGGGGATTACTCAGATTTGTCCCCTACTCTGAATCTGAATCAAGAGACCAGAAATTCTCTTCTATGGTGGCTTCATCGGCCACACCTGTCCAGGGGGATGCCATTCAGCAGGCCAGACTGGACAATTGTGACAACAGACGCCAGCCTACTAGGTTGGGGCGCTGTCTGGAATTCTCTGAAGGCTCAGGGACTATGGAATCAGGAGGAGAGTCTCCTTCCAATAAACATTCTGGAATTGAGAGCAGTTCTCAATGCCCTTCTGGCTTGGCCCCAGTTAATAACTCGGGGGTTCATCAGGTTTCAGTCGGACAACATCACGACTGTAGCTTACATCAACCATCAGGGAGGGACAAGAAGCTCCCTAGCAATGATGGAAGTATCAAAGATAATTCGCTGGGCAGAGTCTCACTCTTGCCACCTGTCAGCAATCCACATCCCGGGAGTGGAGAACTGGGAGGCGGATTTCTTGAGTCGCCAGACTCTTCATCCGGGGGAGTGGGAACTTCATCCGGAGGTCTTTGCCCAAATACTTCGACGTTGGGGCAAACCAGAGATAGATCTCATGGCGTCTCGCCAGAACGCCAAACTTCCTCGCTACGGGTCCAGATCCAGGGATCCGGGAGCAGTTTCTGATAGATGCTTTGACAGCACCTTGGAACTTCATGATGGCTTATGTGTTTCCACCCTTCCCGCTGCTTCCTCGATTGATTGCCAAAATCAAACAGGAGAGAGCATCAGTAATTCTAATAGCACCTGCTTGGCCACGCAGGACTTGGTATGCAGATCTAGTGGACATGTCATTCTGTCCGCCTTGGTCTCTACCTCTAAGACAGGACCTTCTGATACAGGGTCCATTCAAACATCAAAATCTAACTTCTCTGAAGCTGACTGCTTGGAAATTGAACGCTTGATTTTATCAAAACGTGGTTTTTCTGAGTCGGTTATTGATACCCTGATTCAGGCTAGGAAGCCTGTTACCAGAAGGATTTACCATAAAATATGGCGGAAATACCTATACTGGTGCGAATCCAAAGGTTACTCCTGGAGTAAGGTTAGGATCGCTAGGATATTGTCTTTTCTACAAGAAGGTTTAGAAAAGGGTTTATCAGCTAGTTCATTAAAGGGACAGATTTCAGCTCTGTCCATCTTGTTTCATAGACGTCTGTCAGAAAATCCAGACGTCCAGTCCTTTTGTCAGGCTTTAGCTAGGATCAAGCCTGTGTTTAAAGCTGTTGCTCCACCATGGAGTTTAAACTTAGTTCTTAACGTTTTACAGGGTGTTCCGTTTGAACCCCTTCATTCCATTGATATAAAAATGTTATCTTGGAAAGTTCTGTTTTTAATGGCTATTTCCTCGGCTCGAAGAGTCTCTGAGTTATCAGCCTTACATTGTGATTCCCCTTATCTGATTTTTCACTCAGACAAGGTAGTTCTGCGTACTAAACCTGGGTTCTTACCTAAGGTAGTCACTAACAGGAACATCAATCAAGAGATTGTTGTCCCATCCTTGTGTCCAAATCCTTCTTCAAAGAAGGAACGTCTTTTACACAATCTGGATGTAGTTCGTGCCCTCAAGTTCTACTTGCAGGCAACTAAAGATTTTCGCCAAACTTCTTCCTTGTTTGTCGTTTACTCTGGACAGAGAAGAGGTCAAAAAGCTTATGCTACCTCTCTATCTTTTTGGCTTCGTAGCATAATACGTTTAGCCTATGAGACTGCTGGACAGCAGCCTCCTGAAAGAATTACAGCTCACTCCACTAGAGCTGTGGCTTCCACTTGGGCCTTTAAGAATGAGGCCTCTGTTGAACAGATTTGCAAGGCTGCAACTTGGTCTTCGCTTCATACTTTTTCCAAATTTTACAAATTTGACACTTTTGCTTCTTCGGAGGCTATTTTTGGGAGAAAGGTTCTTCAGGCAGTGGTTCCTTCTGTATAATGAGCCTGCCTATCCCTCCGTCATCCGTGTACTTTTGCTTTGGTATTGGTATCCCAGAAGTAATGATGACCCGTGGACTGATCACACATAACAGAAGAAAACATAATTTATGCTTACCTGATAAATTCCTTTCTTCTGTTGTGTGATCAGTCCACGGCCCGCCCTGTTTTAAGGCAGGTAAATATCTTTTAAATTATACTCCAGTCACCACTTCACCCTTGGTTACTCCTTTCTCGTTGATTCTTGGTCGAATGACTGGGACTGACGTAGAGGGGAGGAGCTATATGCAGCTCTGCTGGGTGAATCCTCTTGCATTTCCTGTTGGGGAGGAGTTATATCCCAGAAGTAATGATGACCCGTGGACTGATCACACAACAGAAGAAAGGAATTTATCAGGTAAGCATAAATTATGTTTTGAAGTGACAAAAGACCTCCATCTTTTTGCACGTAAATTAGCCCTTCAAAAAATAATGAAGCCAAGGACTACAATTGACCTAACTGACAGAAAAGAAAGAGAAGCTATTAACACACTTGAACAACTTTTGACTGACCAAGATAATGCTGTAAATACTGAGATTAAACCTAAGACGGGTTTCAAGAAAAAATCCACGTATATGCCTAGCTTTTCAACTATTCCCAGTATAGCTACGTTTGTTAAAAACGTATCTATAGAGCTTGAACAGATCCAACTTACTTGAATAATTAACGACAATCTTACTCATGCAGAACGCCTTGCTCTTGATGATTTGACGATACATAATGAGCTGGTGATAAAAACAGCGGATAAAGGCGGTAATGTAGTTATTCTTGATCAACTATACTACATAGAAGAGGCCAATAGACAATTGGGCGATGGTGAACAGTATCAAAATGTAACTCATGACACTTTTCTAAAATCCAATAATGAGCTGTTGTTTTTGCTTAATGATGCCAGAAGGAATGATCTCATAACTTGCCAGGAGCAAGGTTTTCTGTATAGTGAGAAACCCAAAGTACCCGTTTTTATTGGATACCAAAGCTGCACAAATCAGCAACAAAGCCCCCGGACGCCCGATCATATCGGGTATAGGAGGACCCACTGAAGGTATCAGCCAATACGTGGATTCTTTTTTGAAACCCTTCTTACTGGAACTAAGAACATTTACCCAAGACTCAATTGATGCTATTAGAAAACTTGATGGAATTGTTATTTCAGAAAAAACACTTTTTTATCTTTAGATGTAGAATCATTATATTCCTCGATCCATCATAATGTAGGGATCCAAGCGAGTGAAAACTTTTTGAAAACAAGAGGTAATGACTTTAACATGCATACTAAGGCCTAGATTTAGAGTTCGGCGGTAGCCGTCAAAACCAGCGTTAGAGGCTCCTAACGCTGGTTTTGGCCGCCCGCTGGTATTTGGAGTCAGTGATTAAAGGGTCTAACGCTCACTTTACAGCCGCGACTTTTCCATACCGCAGATCCCCCTACGCCATTTGCGTAGCCTATCTTTTCAATGGGATCTTTCTAACGCCGGTATTTAGAGTCGTTTCTGCAGTGAGCGTTAGAGCTCTAACGACAAGATTCCAGCCGCCTGAAAATAGCAGGAGTTAAGAGCTTTCTGGCTAACGCCGGTTCATAAAGCTCTTAACTACTGTACCCTAAACTACACTAACACCCATAAACTACCTATGTACCCCTAAACCGAGGTCCCCCCACATCGCCGCCACTGGATTAAAATTTTTAACCCCTAATCTGCCGACCGCCACCTACGTTATACTTATGTACCCCTAATCTGCTGCCCCTAACCCCGCCGACCCCTATATTATATTTATTAACCCCTAACTTGCCCCACACAACGTCGCCGCAAGCTACTTAAAATAATTAACCCCTAATCTTCCGACCGCAAATCGCCGCCACCTACGTTATCCCTATGTACCCCTAATCTTCTGCCCCTAACATCGCCGACCCCTATGTTATATTTATTAACCCCTAATCTGCCCCCCACAACGTCGCCGACACCTACCTACACTTATTAACCCCTAATCTGCCGAGCGGACCTGAGCGCTACTATAATAAAGTTATTAACCCCTAATCCGCCTCACTAACCCTATCATAAATAGTATTAACCCCTAATCTGCCCTCCCTAACATCGCCGACACCTACCTTCAATTATTAACCCCTAATCTGCCGACCGGAGCTCACCGCTATTCTAATAAATGTATTAACCCCTAAAGCTAAGTCTAACCCTAACACTAACACCCCCCTAAGTTAAATATAATTTTTATCTAACGAAATAAATTAACTCTTATTAAATAAATGATTCCTATTTAAAGCTAAATACTTACCTGTAAAATAAATCCTAATATAGCTACAATATAAATTACATTTATATTATAGCTATTTTAGGATTAATATTTATTTTACAGGTAACTTTGTATTTATTTTAACCAGGTACAATAGCTATTAAATAGTTAAGAACTATTTAATAGTTACCTAGTTAAAATAATTACAAATTTACCTGTAAAATAAATCCTAACCTAAGATATAATTAAACCTAACACTACCCTATCAATAAAATAATTAAATAAACTACCTACAATTACCTACAATTAACCTAACACTACACTATCAATAAATTAATTAAACACAATTGCTACAAATAAATACAATTAAATAAACTATCTAAAGTACAAAAAATAAAAAAGAACTAAGTTACAGAAAATAAAAAAATATTTACAAACATAAGAAAAATATTACAACAATTTTAAACTAATTACACCTACTCTAAGCCCCCTAATAAAATAACAAAGACCCCCAAAATAAAAAATTCCCTACCCTATTCTAAATTTAAAAAGTTACAAGCTCTTTTACCTTACCAGCCCTGAACAGGGCCCTTTGCGGGGCATGCCCCAAGAAGTTCAGCTCTTTTGCCTGTAAAAGAAAACATACAATACCCCCCCCCCCCCCAACATTACAACCCACCACCCACATACCCCTAATCTAACCCAAACCCCCCTTAAATAAACCTAACACTAAGCCCCTGATGATCTTCCTACCTTGTCTTCACCATGCCAGGTTCACCGATCCGTCCTGGCTCCAAGATCTTCATCCAACCCAAGCGGGGGCTAGACATCCACTGAAGAAGTCCAGAAGAGGGTCCAAAGTCTTCCTCCTATCCGGCAAGAAGAGGACATCCGGACCGGCAAACATCTTCTCCAAGCGGCATCTTCTATGTTCTTCCATCCGATGACGACCGGCTCCATCTTGAAGACCTCCAGCGCGGATCCATCCTCTTCTTCCGACGACTAGACGACGAATGACGGTTCCTTTAAGGGACGTCATCCAAGATGGCGTCCCTCGAATTCCGATTGGCTGATAGGATTCTATCAGCCAATCGGAATTAAGGTAGGAATTTTCTGATTGGCTGATGGAATCAGCCAATCAGAATCAAGTTCAATCCGATTGGCTGATCCAATCAGCCAATCAGATTGAGCTCGCATTCTATTGGCTGTTCCGATCAGCCAATACAATGCAAGCTCAATCTGATTGGCTGATTGGATCAGCCAATCGGATTGAACTTGATTCTGATTGGCTGATTCCATCAGCCAATCAGAAAATTCCTACCTTAATTCCGATTGGCTGATAGAATCCTATCAGCCAATCGGAATTCGAGGGACGCCATCTTGGATGACGTCCCTTAAAGGAACCGTCATTCGTCGTCTAGTCGTCGGAAGAAGAGGATGGATCCGCGCTGGAGGTCTTCAAGATGGAGTCGGTCGTCATCGGATGGAAGAACATAGAAGATGCCGCTTGGAGAAGATGTTTGCCGGTCCGGATGTCCTCTTCTTGCCGGATAGGAGGAAGACTTTGGAGCACCGGATTATGGATCGCCAACCCCCGCTTGGGTTGGATGAAGATCTTGGAGCCAGGACGGATCGGTGATACCTGGATGGTGAAGACAAGGTAGGAAGATCTTCAGGGGATTAGTGTTAGGTTTATTTAAGGGGGTTTGGGTTAGATTAGGGGTATGTGGGTGGTGGGTTGTAATGTTGGGGGGGGGGGTATTGTATGTTTTTTTTACAGGCAAAAGAGCTGAAATTCTTGGGGCATGCCCCGCAAAGGGCCCTGTTCAGGGCTGGTAAGGTAAAAGAGCTTGTAATTTTTGTATTTTAGAATAGGGTAGGGAATTTTTTATTTTGGGGGTCTTTGTTATTTTATTAGGGGGCTTAGAGTAGGTGTAATTAGTTTAAAATTGTTGTAATATTTTTCTTATGTTTGTAATATTTTTTTATTTTCTGTAACTTAGTTCTTTTTTATTTTTTGTACTTTAGCTAGTTTATTTAATTGTATTTATTTGTAGCAATTGTGTTTAATTAATTTATTGATAGTGTAGTGTTAGGTTAATTGTAGGTAATTGTAGGTAGTTTATTTAATTATTTTATTGATAGGGTAGTGTTAGGTTTAATTATAACTTAGGTTAGGATTTATTTTACAGGTAAATTTGTAATTATTTTAACTAGGTAACTATTAAATAGTTCTTAACTATTTAATAGCTATTGTACCTGGTTAAAATAATTACAAAGTTACCTGTAAAATAAATATTAATCCTAAAATAGCTATAATATAATTATAATTTATATTGTAGCTATATTAGGATTTATTTTACAGGTAAGTATTTAGCTTTAAATAGGAATCATTTATTTAATAAGAGTTAATTTATTTCGTTAGATAAAAATTATATTTAACTTAGGGGGGTGTTAGTGTTAGGGTTAGACTTAGCTTTAGGGGTTAATACATTTATTAGAATAGCGGTGAGCTCCGGTCGGCAGATTAGGGGTTAATAATTGAAGGTAGGTGTCGGCGATGTTAGGGAGGGCAGATTAGGGGTTAATACTATTTATGATAGGGTTAGTGAGGCGGATTAGGGGTTAATAACTTTATTATAGTAGCGCTCAGGTCCGGTCGGCAGATTAGGGGTTAATAAGTGTAGGTAGGTGTCGGCGACGTTGTGGGGGGGCAGATTAGGGGTTAATAAATATAACATAGGGGTCGGCGATGTTAGGGCAGCAGATTAGGGGTACATAGGGATAACGTAGGTGGCGGCGGTTTACGGAGCGGCAGATTAGGGGTTAAAAGTGTAATGCAGGGGTCAGCGATAGCGGGGGCGGCAGATTAGGGGTTTATAAGTGTAAGGCTAGGGGTGTTTAGACTCGGGGTACATGTTAGAGTGTTAGGTGCAGACGTAGGAAGTGTTTCCCCATAGGAAACAATGGGGCTGCGTTAGGAGCTGAACGCTGCTTTTTTGCAGGTGTTAGGTTTTTTTTCAGCTCAAACAGCCCCATTGTTTCCTATGGGAGAATCGTGCACGAGCACGTTTTTGAGGCCGGCCGCGTCCGTAAGCAACTCTGGTATCGAGAGTTGTATTTGCGGTAAAAATGCTCTACGCTCCTTTTTTGGAGCCTAACGCAGCATTTGTTTGAACTCTCGATACCAGAGTTAAATTTATGGTGCGGCCAGAAAAAAGCCCGCGGAGCGTTAACAGCCCTTTTACCGCCAAACTCCAAATCTAGCCGTAAATTTGTAATTCAACTCTTGGATTTTGTACTTAAGAATAATATATTCATGTTTAATGGAAAATATTATAGACAATTACGAGGTACCGCCATGGGGGCCACATGTGCTCCCACCTATGCTTGCCTACACCTGGGATTCTGGGAAAATCAGGTTGTATTTGGAGATCTGGCAGCATGGGTGGAGGCACACGTGACCCTATGGATTCTGTACGTGGAGGACATACTGATATTGTGGGAAGGCACAACGGAAGAACTACAAGAATTTGTAGCAATCCTCAATAAAATGAGTTTTCTTTTTCTTACATGCACAGGTAGTTATTCCAGCATTAGTTTTCTTGATTTCCTTATTAGCAAAAAAGGAAATCAAATCCACACAGAAGTATACAGAAAACCGACTGGCTCAAATAGTATTTCTTTCATGTAATTAGCAAGAGTCCATGAGCTAGTGACGTATGGGATATACATTCCTACCAGGAGGGGCAAAGTTTCCCAAACCTCAAAATGCCTATAAATACACCCCTCACCACACCCACAAATCAGTTTTACAAACTTTGCCTCCTATGGAGGTGGTGAAGTAAGTTTGTGCTAGATTCTACGTTGATATGCGCTCCGCAGCAGGTTGGAGCCCGGTTTTCCTCTCAGCGTGCAGTGAATGTCAGAGGGATGTGAGGAGAGTATTGCCTATTTGAATTCAATGATCTCCTTCTACGGGGTCTATTTCATAGGTTCTCTGTTATCGGTCGTAGAGATTCATCTCTTACCTCCCTTTTCAGATCGACGATATACTCTTATATATACCATTACCTCTACTGATTTTCGTTTCAGTACTGGTTTGGCTTTCTACTACATGTAGATGAGTGTCCTGGGGTAAGTAAGTCTTATTTTCTGTGACACTCTAAGCTATGGTTGGGCACTTTTTTATAAAGTTCTAAATATATGTATTCAAACATTTATTTGCCTTGACTCAGGATGTTCAACGTTCCTTATTTCAGACAGTCAGTTTCATATTTGGGATAATGCATATGAATAAATCAATTTTTTCTTACCTTAAAATTTGACTTTTTTTCCCTGTGAGCTGTTAGGCTCTCGGGGGCTGAAAATGCTTCATTTTATTGCGTCATTCTTGGCGCTGACTTTTTTGGCGCAAAAATTTTCTGTTTCCGGCGTCATACGTGTCGCCGGAAGTTGCGTCATTTTTGACGTTTTTTTGCGCCAAAAGTGTCGGCGTTCCGGATGTGGCGTCATTTTTGGCGCCAAATAATGTGGGCGTCTTTTTTTGGCGCTAAAAAAATATGGGCGTCACTATTGTCTCCACATTATTTAAGTCTCATTATTTATTGCTTCTGGTTGCTAGAAGCTTGTTCACAGGCATTTTTTTTCCCATTCCTGAAACTGTCATTTAAGGAATTTGATCAATTTTGCTTTATATGTTGTTTTTTCTATTACATATTGCAAGATGTCCCACGTTAACACTGAGTCAGAAGATACTTCTGGAAAATCGCTGCCTGGTGCTGGAGCTACCAAAGCTAAGTGTATCAAAGTAAACTTATGGTATCTGTTCCTCCAGCTGTTGTTTGTACTGATTGTCATGACAAACTTGTTAATGCAGATAATATTTCCTTTAGTACTGTTACATTACCTGTTGCTGTTCCGTCAACATCTAATACTCAGATTGTTCCTGATAACATAAGAGATTTTGTTTCTAAATCCATTAAGAAGGCTATGTCTGTTATTCCTCCTTCTAGTAAACGTAAAAAGTCTTTCAAAACTTCATTTTTCAGATGAATTTTTAAATGAACATCATCATTCTGATTCTGATAATGGTTCTTCTGGTTCAGAGGATTCTGTCTCAGAGGTTGATGCTGATAAATCTTCATATTTATTTAAATTGGAATTTTTTCGCTCTTTACTTAAAGAAGTCCTAATTGCATTAGAAATTGAGGATTCTAGTCCTCTTGATACTAAATCTAAACGTTTAGATAAGGTTTTTTAAATCTCCTGTAGTTATTCCAGAAGTTTTTCCTGTCCCTGATGCTATTTCTGAAGTAATTTCCAGGGAATGGAATAATTTGGGTAATTCATTTACTCCTTCTAAACGTTTTAAGCAATTATATCCTGTGCCATCTGACAGATTAGAGTTTTGGGACAAAATCCCTAAGGTTGATGGGGCTGTCTCTACTCTTGCTAAGCGTACTACTATTCCTACGGCAGATGGTACTTCCTTTAAGGATCCTTTAGATAGGAAAATTGAATCCTTTCTAAGAAAAGCTTACTTGTGTTCAGATAATCTTCTTAGACCTGCTATATCTTTAGCGGATGTTGCTGCAGCTTCAACTTTTTGGTTAGAAGCTTTAGCGCAACAAGTAACAGATCATAATTCTCATAGCATTATTAATCTTCTTCAACATGCTAATAATTTTATTTGTGATGCCATCTTTGATATCATTAGAGTTGATGTCAGGTATATGTCTCTAGCTATTTTTAGCTAGAAGAGCTTTATGGCTTAAAACTTGGAATGCTGATATGTCTTCTAAGTCTACTCTGCTTTCCCTTTCTTTCCAGGGTAATAAATTATTTAGTTCTCAGTTGGATTCTATTATCTCAACTGTTACTGGAGGGAAAGGAACTTTTTTACCACAGGATAAAAAATCTAAAGGTAAATTTAGGTCTAATAATCGTTTTCGTTCCTTTCGTCACAACAAGGAACAAAAGCCTGATCCTTCATCCTCAGGAGCGGTATCAGTTTGGAAACCATCTCCAGTCTGGAATAAATCCAAGCCTTTTAGAAAACCAAAGCCAGCTCCTAAGTCCACATGAAGGTGCGGCCCTCATTCCAGCTCAGCTGGTAGGGGGCAGATTACGTTTTTTCAAAGAAATTTGGATCAATTCAATTCACAATCTTTGGATTCAGAACATTGTTTCAGAAGGGTACAGAATTGGCTTCAAGATAAGGCCTCCTGCAAAGAGATTTTTTCTTTCCCGTGTCCCAGTAAACCCAGCGAAGGCTCAAGCATTTCTGAAATGTGTTTCAGATCTAGAGTTGGCTGGAGTAATTATGCCAGTTCCAGTTCCGGAACAGGGGCTGGGGTTTTATTCAAATCTCTTCATTGTACCAAAGAAGGAGAATTCCTTCAGACCAGTTCTGGATCTAAAAATATTGAATCGTTATGTAAGGATACCAACATTCAAAATGGTAACTGTAAGGACTATCCTGCCTTTTGTTCAGCAAGGGCATTATATGTCTACAATAGATTTACAGGATGCGTATCTGCATATTCCGATTCATCCAGATCACTATCAGTTTCTGAGATTCTCTTTCCTAGACAAGCATTACCAGTTTGTGGCTCTACCGTTTGGCCTAGCAACAGCTCCAAGAATTTTTACAAAGGTTCTCGGTGCCCTTCTGTCTGTAATCAGAGAACAGGGTATTGTGGTATTTCCTTATTTGGACGATATCTTGGTACTTGCTCAGTCTTCACATTTAGCAGAATCTCATACGAATCGACTTGTGTTGTTTCTTCAAGATCATGGTTGGAGGATCAATTTACCAAAAAGTTCATTGATTCCTCAGACAAGGGTAACCTTTTTAGGTTTCCAGATAGATTCAGTGTCCATGACTCTGTCTTTGACAGACAAGAGACGTCTAAAATTGATATCAGCTTGTCGAAACCTTCAGTCACAATCATTCCCTTCGGTAGCTTTATGCATGGAAATTCTAGGTCTTATGACTGCTGCATCGGACGCGATCCCCTTTGCTCGTTTTCACATGCGACCTCTTCAGCTCTGTATGCTGAACCAGTGGTGCAGGGATTACACAAAGATATCTCAATTAATATATTTAAAACTGATTGTACGACACTCTCTGACGTGGTGGACAGATCACAATTGTTTAGTTCAGGGGGCTTCTTTTGTTCTTCCGACCTGGACTGTAATTTCAACAGATGCAAGTCTTACAGGTTGGGGAGCTGTGTGGGGGTCTCTGACAGCACAAGGGGTTTGGGAATCTCAGGAGGTGAGATTACCGATCAATATTTTGGAACTCCGTGCAATTTTCAGAGCTCTTCAGTCATGGCCTCTTCTAAAGAGAGAATCGTTCATTTGTTTTCAGACAGACAATGTCACAACTGTGGCATACATCAATCATCAAGGAGGGACTCGCAGTCCTCTGGCTAGGAAAGAAGTATCTCAAATTCTGGTATGGGCGGAATCCAGCTCCTCTCTAGTTTCTGCGGTTCATATCCCAGGTATAGACAATTGGGAAGCGGATTATCTCAGTCGCCAAACGTTACATACGGGCGAATGGTCTCTTCACCCAGAGGTATTTCTTCAGATTGTTCAAATGTGGGGACTTCCAGAAATAGATCTGATGGCCTCTCATCTAAACAAGAAACTTCCCAGGTATCTGTCCAGATCCAGGGATCCTCAAGTGGAAGCCGTGGATGCATTGTCACTTCCTTGGAAGTATCATCCTGCCTATATCTTTCTGCCTCTAGTTCTTCTTCCAAGAGTAATCTCCAAGATTCTGAAGGAATGCTCGTTTGTTCTGCTGGTAGCTCCAGCATGGCCTCACAGGTTTTGGTATGCGGATCTTGTCTGGATGGCCTCTTGCCAACCGTGGACTCTTCCGTTAAGACCAGACCTTCTGTCGCAAGGTCCTTTTTTCCATCAGGATCTCAAATCCTTAAATTTAAAGGTATGGAGATTGAACGCTTGATTCTTAGTCAAAGAGGTTTCTCTGACTCTGTGATTAATACTATGTTACAGGCTCGTAAATCCGTATCTAGGGAGATATATTATAGAGTCTGGAAGACTTATATTTCTTGGTGTCTTTCTCATCATTTTTCCTGGCATTCTTTTAGAATTCCGAGAATTTTACAGTTTCTTCAGGATGGTTTGGATAAAGGTTTGTCTGCAAGTTCCTTGAAAGGACAAATCTCTGCTCTTTCTGTTCTTTTTCACAGAAAGATTGCTAATCTTCCTGATATTCATTGTTTTGTACAAGCTTTGGTTCGTATAAAACCTGTTATTAAGTCAATTTCTCCTCCTTGGAGTTTGAATTTGGTTCTGGGGGCTCTTCAAGCTCCTCCGTTTGAACCTATGCATTCATTGGACATTAAATTACTTTCTTGGAAAGTATTGTTCCTTTTGGCCATCTCTTCTGCTAGAAGAGTTTCTGAATTATCTGCTCTTTCTTGTGAGTCTCCTTTTCTGATTTTTCACCAGGATAAGGCGGTGTTGCGAACTTCTTTTAAATTTTTTACCTAAGGTTGTGAATTCTAACAACATTAGTAGAGAAATTGTGGTTCCTTCATTATGTCCTAATCCTAAGAATTCTAAGGAGAAATCATTGCATTCTTTGGATGTAGTTAGAGCTTTGAAATATTATGTTGAAGCTACTAAGAATTTCCGAAAGACTTCTAGTCTATTTGTTATCTTTTCCGGTTCTAGGAAAGGTCAGAAGGCCTCTGCCATTTCTTTGGCATCTTGGTTGAAATCTTTAATTCATCATGCTTATGTCAAGTCGGGTAAAACTCCGCCTCAAAGGATTACAGCTCATTCTACTAGGTCAGTTTCTACTTCCTGGGTGTTTAGGAATGAAGCTTCGGTTGATCAGATTTGCAAAGCAGCAACTTGGTCTTCTTTGCATACTTTTACTAAATTCTACCATTTTGATGTGTTTTCTTCTTCTGAAGCTGTTTTTGGTAGAAAAGTACTTCAGGCAGCTGTTTAAGTTTGAATCTTCTGCTTATATTTTCAGTTTTTTTCTTTATAAGATTTAAACTTTATTTTTGGGTGTGGATTTTTTTCAGCGGAATTGGCTGTCTTTATTTTATCCCTCCCTCTCTAGTGACTCTTGCGTGGAAGATCCACATCTTGGGTAGTCATTATCCCATACGTCACTAGCTCATGGACTCTTGCTAATTACATGAAAGAAAACATAATTTATGTAAGAACTTACCTGATAAATTCATTTCTTTCATATTAGCAAGAGTCCATGAGGCCCACCCTTTTTGGGGGTTATGATTTTTTTGTATAAAGCACAATTATTCCAATTCCTTATATTTATGCTTCGCACTTTTTTCTTATCACCCCACTTCTTGGCTATTCGTTAAACTGATTTGTGGGTGTGGTGAGGGGTGTATTTATAGGCATTTTGAGGTTTGGGAAACTTTGCCCCACCTGGTAGGAATGTATATCCCATACGTCACTAGCTCATGGACTCTTGCTAATATGAAATAAATGAATTTATCAGGTAAGTTCTTACATAAATTATGTTTTTGTTAGGGAGCAGTCACCACCCTAAGAATTTAAAGAATAGTATTCCGTATGGGCTATTTTTACGTTTACGTAGGACATGTTCTGATACATACACATTTAACAAACAAGCTTCAGAGATGATGGAAAGATTTTTATTAAGAGGCTATTCAAAAAGGACACTGAAGAAAGCAAGACACCGGGCATTGATGCAAGAAAGACCTAATCTCCTCTATGGTCAGAGGGTCCAACCTCCTGTTGACAATAAAGTACGTTTCATAACTAAATTTAATTCCCATTGGGATAAATTAAGAATGATTCTTAAAAATAATTGGTACCTGTTGACTCAGGATGAGGACTTGGCTGACTGTATAGAAGAATTTCCATCAATTACCGCACGGAGAGCGAGTAACCTTAAGGATCTTTTAGTTAAAAGTGAATTCGTTAAAGCAACCCCTAAAAATTGGTTGTCAAGCCACTCTCAAACTATAGTGGGTTGTTCTCCCTGCGGCCATTGTGCAGCCTGTACATTCGTGAAAAGAACAAAAGCTTTAGAAACCAGCACAAACAAAAAATATCAGATTAGATCATTCATTAATTGTTCTAGTACGTGCATTATTTATCTATTATCTTGTACGTGTCCTTGTTTCTACATAGGGAAAACCTATAGGGAATTCAGGACAAGAATTTATGAGCATCGTGATGATATCAAAAATGTAGATGTGGACAGTCCAATTGCCAGATATTTTGCTAATTGCCATAACTCCAAGCTGGATGGTCTGGAGTTTATAGGAATTGAAAAAGTAAACCCACATAGAAGAGGTGGGAACATTGACACTACTCTCCTCCAAAAAGAGGCACAGTGGATATACCACCTTAAAACCCTGTCCCCTATCGGACTAAAGAAAAACTTTAAATTGTATCTTTTCTTCCGAAAAAATAAACTAGTTTGGTTCATGCATTAGTTGTGTCCACCTCCCTGCTCACAGTGGCTGGTATCCTCCCAGTGCGCCAACCCAGCTCCCCACACATGACTTTGATTTGGGAGTACAAATTTATATGATTATTTAATATTTGTTGAATTAATATTCATTAATTTTGATGCAAATAATTATTTGTTTATACTATATCTAATCACACACAATGTTAAAATAAGTATCCCTGTTTAGCCTACTTAATGGTAATCTATACAGTTGATATACATAACGTATATTTGCGTATGTATGTTTGTAAATAGTAGGAAAAAGTTTATTTGTTAATTTTTGGTATTTGTTTGTCCTTGTGTCTCTGTTCGTTTGTTTTGTATGTATTGGTAGTATTCTGTTTGATTACGATTATGCCATACCATTTTCTTGAAGCATAGGCATTTCCCCTTTAAGGATTTAGAAGTATGGTATTATGAGATGGGCCGCTTTAAGGCATATTGATGGAAGCATGAGACAAATCGTCTCCTACCAATAAAAAGAGACATTGAGACGTGTAACATTATAACCCGGAAGAAGCTCCTAGCTGCAGATTGGGAGTGAAACGCACAACCGGACGCGTCGGTGAGCAGCACTTTGGTCCGTGGGATTCCCCCACTATATCGTTGTGGAGCAGCATATACCAGTGGGACTTTTGTTACCTCTGCCGGTCAGAGAGTCGATGGTTACTAGTGTGGTGTGGTAGTAAGTACTATCTGGAGAATCGCATGTGTGATCGGTATCAGGGGCTTTGAGTGTTATATGAACTGCCAAATATCTGCATTGGATTGTGTTACTTTGAAATATACTCGCCCCGGTTAATAACTTTTCCATTACATATCCTCCACACTTCTCATCATTATCTGCTAGATATACTGGTTGCTGTGGATTATTGCAAGCCTGAAACTTTACCTAAGTCACCTGATCATCTTTTACCATCATCATCAACTGTTGAACTGTTTTTCCATATATCATCTGTATCATGAAATTCCATACAGTTTGCTTTTTTCATCACCTTACTTCATCCATTTGATACACTGCATGTGTCTGCTGTTTATTCATATTCATCTCATCAATATATGGATGGAGTTTTCTCCTTGAACATTTGCTATTCCTATTTTTGATTATTTTGCCGGCTTAGGTTTAGCTCAGAGCTGCATGTGGGGCCCATGTGATTTGTTTGTCTGTCCCTTGTGTGTGTGTTAGTTTGTTTCTTGTATTTTGCTTATGTATTTCATGTTTTACTGAGTCATTATTTATTTGATGGTTTATGTATTATATGAAAGTTTGTTCTAATAAATTGCACATATTTATGACAAATTATGGTATCTTATTAGTATTCTAGTTGTTTGCTTGATATCCTGGTCTTTGAATTGCACCTTATTTTGGTGCAATTTTTTCTCCCTTTATAGTTGTGTATAATTGTACTAACCAGGTAGCACACACCTTGTCCAGTTATATAACATTATTGGTAGCATTTCTTCAGCTGTTTGTGTTTCTATTTCATAGGTTCTCTGTTATCGGTTGTAGAGATTCATCTCCTACCTCCCTTTTCAGATCGAACATATACTCTCATATAACATTACCTCTACTGATAACTGTTTCAGTACTAGTTTGGCTATCTGCTATATGTAGATGGGTGTCTTTTTGGTAAGTATGTTTCTTTCATGTAATTGGCAAAAGTCCATGAGCTAGTGACATATGGGATATACAATCCTACCAGGAGGGGCAAAGTTTCCCAAACTTCAAAATGCCTATAAATACACCCCTCACCACACCCACAATTCAGTTTTACAAACTTTGCTTCCTAAGGAGGTGGTGAAGTAAGTTTGTGCTAAGATTTCTACGTTGATATGCGCTTCTCAGCATTGTTGAAGCCCGATTCCTCTCAGAGTACAGTGAATGTCAGAGGGAGTATCACCTATTGAATACGATGATTTCTCTAACGGGGGTCTATTTCATGGGTTCTCTGTTATCGGTCGTAGAGATTCATCTACCTCCCTTTTCAGATCGACGATATACTCTCAATTTACCATTACCTCTACTGATAACTGTTTCTGTACTGGTTTGGCTATCTGCTATATGTGGATGGGTGTCTTTTGGTAAGTATGTTTTTATTACTTAAGACACTTCAGCTATGGTTTGGCTCTTTATGCATTTATATAAAGTTCTAAATATATGTATTGTACTTATATTTGCCATGAGTCAGGTTCATGTATTTCCTTCTGCAGACTGTCAGTTTCATATTTGGGTAATATAAACATCTTTTAAAGAATTTTTTTTCTTACCTGGGGTTTAGTCTTTTTTCAATTGACTACTTCTTGCAAATTGCGGACGGCATTAGGCCCGCGGGTGCGTCAAATGTTAAACTTTATTGCGTCCTTCTTGGCGCGAAATTTGTTTGCAACTTTCACACGGTTGCGTCACTAGTGACGCGAGTGTGTCATTTCCGGTAATATTTTGGCGCCAAAAAGTTTACGTTACGTTGTGTGTCATACTTGGCGCCAAACTTTTTCATTATTTCAATACCCCATTGATGTTTGCCTCTATTAGAGGACTATGCTATTTGTTTTTTTTTCCCATTCCTGAAACTGTCATATAAGGAAATAGATAATTTTGCTTTATATGTTGTTTTTTTCTGTTACATTTAGCAAGATCTCTATCTGATCCTGTCTCAGAAGTTTCTGTTGGAGCATTGCTGCCTGACATCGGTCCTACCAAAGCTAAGTGCATTTGTTGTAAAATTGTTGAAATTATTTCACCGAATGTCATTTGTAATAGTTGTCATGATAAACTTTTACATGCAGTTAGTGTATCCATCAGTAATAGTACATTGCCATTTGTAGTTCCTTCAACTTCTAATGTGCATGATATACCTGTAAATTTTTAAAGAATTTGTTTCTGATTCTATTTTGAAGGCTTTGTCTGCATTTCCACCTTCTAATAAATATAAAAGGTCTTTTTAAACTTTTCATTTAGTTGATGAAATTTCAAATGACCAACAACATAATTTATCCTCTTCTGATGAGGATCTATCTGATACAGAAGATCCTTCCTCAGACATGGACACTGACAAATCTACTTATTTATTTAAAATAGAGTATATGCGTTCTTTATTAAAAGAAGTGTTAATTATTTTGGGTATTGAGGTAACCAGTCCTATTGACGTTCAGTCTAATAAAACATTTAAATGCTGTTTTTTTTTTTAAATATTTTATTTTATCCAACAATGAGTACAACAACTTAATTTATACAATACTTCATGATAATACAGTCCACCAATATAAGGTGTTATCTCAAAAGGAAATCAAAAAGCACAAATAATATGTATTACATATCGTATGTCTGAAGACTGAGGTTAACCAGTCCGTCAAAATAACTCAATGTGGGGATTTTATAATATCCACCCCCCTCCCTCCCTCCCCCCCCGACCCCACCATGAATTCAACACAAAAAGGAAAAGAGAAGGAAAAAAAAAAAAAAAAAAAGGGGGGGGGGGAAGGGAAGGTAGAAAGACACAAATCTGCCTCCGATCACCAAATACCTAATAATACTAGTTCCAAATTCCTAAATGGATATATCAAATATTCAATTTCTCTTTCAGGGAAGATCTTAATGAAGGGTGCCCATTTATGAAAAAATTTCTTTATGTCACATTCATTGTCTATGTTAGCATTCCTTTGTTCTAAAATGCATTGTTTCTTTAGGTGGTTTCTAATTTCTGGGATAGTTGGTGTCGCCCTCATTTTCCATTTTTTGCATATCAGATATCTGGTGGCTAGAATAGATAAATTAATTAATAATTCATTAGGCTGTCGCTCCTCACCTGGCCTCATGCAGAATATGATCTGAAACAAGGAAAAATTTATCAGTTCAATTTTAAGCACCCTCTTAAGCCAATATTCTAGTTTCCTCCAGACATTTCGCATCCCGGGGCAAGACCAGAACATATGTATCAAGTCTGCAGCTATATATGAGCATCTGGGGCATTTACTAAATTCAAGATTTCGGACTCTGAGGCCCCTCTCCGGGGTGAAATATGCCCTATGAAGAAGTTTCAGGTGGGCATCTCGCCAGTTTAGCAGAAAGGGGTTGTTTTTAATACTTTATTCAAAGAAAGTTGGATAGTTTTAACTTCAGCATTACCATGTGGAATTATACTATTCCAACTTACAACTAAGTTCTCTACTAACGGAGTTGCTTTGCTAAGGGACAATAAGTGATAACATGATGAGACGGAGATGGTGGAGTCTTTACTTATTGTGAGCCAAGGCTCTATTTTGCCTAGGGACCAGGTCCAGCCAGCCTTGTATGCTAGCTCTGTAATGTAGTGCCTTATCTGTAAATAAGCAAAAAAATCTTTATTTGCCAAAGTGTATTCCTCTTTCAATTGTAAAAAGGATTTGATGCATTTTCTATCTTGATCTATAAAGTAGATAACTTTGTCTAATCCATTATTATGCCACCTGTTAAAGATAGTAGAGTCTAGGCCTGGTTGAAAATTCGGATTTTTAATTAGTGGAAGGTATTTGGATGCTTTAGGGTTTATTGTTAGAAGTTTAGTTAGTCTAAGCCATGCTTTAATTGGATTCAAAATAAATTTAAATTCTTTAATATTTAACGGAAGATCTTTAAGATCCATGTGTGGTAAAGCCTGTAGAGCGTAAGGTTCACATATGTTAGATTCTAGACCGTTATTTGTAACATAATTCTTTTGGATGAGCCAGTCAACTATTATCCGGCCTAAAAAACAAAGGTTATAAAATCTTAGATTTGGAAGAGCAAAACCTCCCATCTCTCTAGGTGCTAGTAATTTAGAGAAGGCAATCTTAGCTCTTCTCCCCTGCCAGACAAATTGTCCAATTGACAAATTTAATAACCGTAAGTCTTTCTCATACAAGATTAATGGCACATTCTGCAAAATGTAAAGCAATTTTGGGAGCAAGACCATCTTAAATAAGGCAGTACGGCCAGAAATTGACAGGGGTAATGATTGCCATGTTTTAAGCCTTTCTTTAATATACGTTAACATTGGGGTTATGTTTATTTTATAGAGATCTTTTAAATTCAATGGGATTTTAATTCCCAGGTACTTCATATGGTTCGTTATCACTCTAAAAGGCATATCAGTTATGCTAGTTTTATTTTTCCTAAGCCAAATTATCTCAGATTTTATAGGATTTACTTTGTAACCTGAAAAAGTCCCAAATTGACAAGTAATGTGCAAAAGCTTAGGAATGTTTTTTGCTGTATTGGAGAGATATATGAGTAAATCGTCTGCATATAGTCCAATTTTAATTTCATGATTTTGAATTTTTATACCTTCTATTGAAGATCTAATCATAATTGCTAATGATTCTATGGCTAAATCGAATAGGAGCGGGGAGAGAGGACAGCCCTGACGAGTGCCCCTCTGCAAAGCAATTGAAGAAGAGATCTCACTATTAATAATCAGATTTGTATAAGAATGAGTGTACAGGTTTTCTACGAACTTTGGGAAATTCCCCTTGATCCCAAACTTAGTTAGGGAAAAGATTAGGTGTTTATGAGCTACTAAATCAAACGCTTTTTCCGCATCAATTGATACAATGGCCATGTCAGGAGGGTCCACTCTCCCCGCCCCTCGTGGGGGTGTTTTTTGTATATATTCCATTGTGACTAATAGTTCTCTAATTTTGGCTGAGGAATTACGATTGTTGATGAAGCCTGCTTGGTCCGGATGGATCACCGAAGTTAGGATAGATTGAAGTCTCTTCGCTAGGACAGATGCAATAATCTTGTAATCCGAGTTTAACAATGCAATAGGTCTATAAGACCCCTTGCATGTGGGGTCCTTCCCTTCTTTCAAGATCAAGGTAGTAAATGAAGACGCGAAGGAAGGCGTAACCGGCTTATGATCGATAAAGATGTCGTTATAAAGATTGACTAAATATGGCGTTATCTCTGACATTAAAATTTTGTAAAACTCATTCGGTAATCCATCCGGACCTGCCGCTTTGTTTAAAGGGAGTTTGGTAACCACTGCTACAATTTCTTCTAAAGAGATCGGTGCATTAAGGCAAGCGATCTCCTCAGTTGAGGCCATAGGAAAATTAATTTTACTACAAAATTCCATTGCTCTATTTATATCACATTCTGTAGTAGCATAAAGTTGTTGAAAATATTGATAAAATACTCTAGATATATCTTCTGTCTTAGTTAGAAATTTCCCATTCTGTTGAAGCCTGTCAATATTAGGTTTTTTATTTTCATTCTTGATTAATCTGTTTAACATTTTACCTGACTTATTGCCAAATTTATATAATTTGGCTTGTAGCTTAAGGTCATTATTAGTTTCCTGCATTAAATAAAAGGTATCTCTTGTATCTTTAGCCCGTATATATCTAGCCCAATTTACAGGAGTTCCCTCCAATAGGTAGGAATTATAGGAATTAATAAGAGAGCTACAGACTTCCTTCTCTCTTATTTTCCTTTTCTTATTCTGGATAGCAGAGTATGCGAGAATTTCCCCTCTGAGGACTGCCTTGGCAGTTTCCCATAAGATATCAGAACGTTTGATATAATTATTGTTAAACTGAAGATACTCCTTAAATTTATTCTTAAGACACTCTTTAAATTTAAAGTCATTATAAAGATAATAAGGAAAGAAGAAACGCCGATTCTTTGGCCTATCATATCTAAAATTAAATTCTAATGTGATGGGCCCATGGTCTGACAGAAAAATAGGCATTATCTCTGATTTAACCCTTGCAGGACTCAGATGATCTCCAATTAAAAACAGGTCAATCCTAGACAAGGTTTTGTGTGCTTTGGATAAACAAGTGAAATCTTGGATGTCAGGATTCTGAAATCTCCAGATATCACGTAAGGAGAGTACCTGTTTGATTTTTTTAATTATTTAAAGTCAAGGTTATCTTTCTTTTGTTTCAGGCATTTTGTGTTTTTCCTCAGTCTGTCAATGGGACATTTGGGAGCCATATTGAAGTCCCCCCCCATGATTAAATGCCCTTCCGACCTTAGAAGGAGTTTTGCCTGCACTTTATCCCAAAATTCAGGATCGCTCTTATTGGGGCCATAGATGTTGCAAATTGTATATTTTGTCTGATCTATTTTCACTTTAACCAGGATGTACCTCCCCCCGGGATCCGCCTCAGAGTCCAAAATCTCCACCTGAAGTTTTTTGCCTATAAGTATTGCTACTCCTCTCTTCTTTCCTACGCTCGGGGCTATAAGCACTTCTCTTACCCATGATGTTTTTAATTTTAACGATTCTTCCTGATCTAGATGTGTTTCCTGTAATAGACCAATATCTGTCTTCGCTTTGCGGAGATGTGATAAAATTGCTTTACGTTTGATGGGGAGATGAGATTCCCCCTACGTTCCATGATATAATTTTAAACTTTGTGTCATTTTTCACTATTACATGGGGGGAGGAAAGAAAAAAAAGAAGAAAAAAAAAAAAAAAAAGGGGGGGGGGGAGGTGGGACCAGGGGGGGAGGGGTGGAGGGGAGACCCAATTCCCCCGAAAATACTAACGTCATACACCTGTTTCCATACACTAAAAAGAACAAAAAAATCATCCCAAATCTTTATAAAACAGGCCAATATTCAAAACTTGGCCTTTACCATAAACCTGTTTCCATTTTAGTACATAACAAAGTATAATAACAAGACAACTCTATCTATATTCAAAAACTCGGTCCCCTAATTTTAACCATTAAGGGATTTATAAAGGTTTTCAGCTACTTGAACATCTTCTGTAATATGTGTTATTCCATTTAGTACTACTTTTAATTTTGATGGGTAGATCAGGGTCGACCTATGACCCTGTTGTATAAATTTTGAACAAATCGGAGCTAGCTCTCGTCTTTTTAAGGCAGTATCCGCCGAAAAATCTTGGAAAATCATAATTTTATTTCCTTCTATCATAATCGGTTGATTTTTCCGCGAATACTGCAACAAAAGATCCTTATCTTTATAATTAAGTAGCCTAGCTATTACCGGACGGTTTCTGCTACTGCCATTTCCATCTGATCTTGGGGGCCTATTCTATGGGCTCGTTCTACAATGATCGGTGGATGAGAAGGGGGGATCTTTAAAGCTTCAGTAAGAGTATCGGATATGAAAGAATCAAGATTTTCAAATTGTTTATTTTCAGGGAGGCCAATTATTCTAAGATTGTTCCGTCGTGAACGGTTTTCCAGGTCTTCTAGTCTATCCATAATTTTTTGTAGTTTTTTATCAGAGTTTTCAATCCTGGAACTATGGGTAATTGTTTGATCTTCCAAATCCGATACTCTTTGCTCCATTTCTTGGAGTCTATTCGAAAATTGCCTCACCTCTTGTGTTAAAGAGGAAATATCCTGCTTAATCTCGGATTTGAGGGTTTCAAACTTAGGGGCTAATGTTTCAGCGATGTTAGTCACTAAAGCCTGCATACTGAGATTATCTGATATATTTGTTGGGGGACCAGGGTTTGATTGTTCAGTACCTGATTCTACTAAGTTCTTAAGCTTCTTATCTCTGTGCCTTCCCGTCATATTTGGGGAGGGATGTTTTGGGGGGTTGGAAAGATATTTATCCATGTGCCGCAGAATGTGAATTATAAGTGCTCAGGGGGGGAGAAATAAGGAAGGGGGAAAGTGAGAGAGGGGGGGAAGGGGTGGGTGAGTGGTAGTGGTGAAGCGGTTGTTAATGAAAAAGTAATAATGTGCTAGTGGTTTATAAATGAGTTGTGAGGGGGGCAGCAAGGCCCAGAGTGTGAGAGAAAAATTAAATTAAAGTGATTTATAGTGAAGAATTAGATTAGTGATTATGTCAAGAGGTGAGGTAGTGTAAATCGGGACCAAGTGAGTTTATTGCGGCAACAGGGATATTACTTTCTCAACTCCTCTAATTCTAGCCTAAATTTCTATTATCAGCTTCCTTGATTTAACCTTACCCTATGTTTATGTAAAATTAATTGTAAGTACAACACTCAGAGATATAGACAGGGCTTTCCTTATATAGATGCTAATACTTATAGTACGAGATTAAGCCAATTTACCCTAAGAGCATTGATTTGGATGTATTATCTTCACATATATTAGCATTTCAACAATCTTATGCATTACTTCAGTGCTTAAAGATATGATACACAAAAATCTGAGGGATAGATGAAAAACCAGAACTTAACCTCTGTTCTGGCTTAATAATACTTGTGACTTAACCTCCCTTTTCCAGCCTCTCTCCTCCCCTCGAAAAGAGGGAAAGAAAAAAAAAGGAAAAGAAGAGGAACAAAAAGAAAGAGAATTGGAGTGTGAGGAAAACTAAATTAACTATTCATCTTTTCACATCAGTCCGTCTTCAGTGTATTAATTTTCCCCTTATTTCCATATAGCTTCCTTGATCCTTCCATCTGTTTAAAGACAGTTCTAGTTAACTTTCTTTATTCTTCCCTTCCAAAGCAATCTTGTGTAGTGAAATTTTCCCAAAAAATAAAATGTTCGCAGTTTTAAGGTCTGACTACGTGTTCCCCGGTGTTCACCTTTTATATTTAGAGTAATCTTCGGCGAATAGCCGGCTAGGTTCTGCAACTTACCCTCTCCTCCGCTACCCCGGCGTCCCACTTAAGACAAACAGCAAAGTTCCGGAAAAAGACAGTAACGGGAGGCACTCTGAATACCTCTTTCTGGACAACCCGGCGTCCTCTGATGCCTTCTGGGAGAGATCTATCCCTCACCCCCCTCTCACGCAGCACCGGTGGGAGAGGGGGGGGGGAAAGTTGCAAAGAAAAGCTGCGGCAATCGATGTCAGGGCCTGCGCTGTGCTCAGCGTCCAGTGGACCTCTCACTGCCTCCTCCCGCACAGCCTCGGTGGGGGAGGGGGCAATCCGGTCGCTGCAAGTCGGATAGGACAGCAACACCCCCTTCAGTGGACCGCCAGTCCTCCGTCCTCAAGAAGACAACAGTAAATGTAGCCGGTATGCTATTGCACTCGGGATAGGTGCGGAGGGAGGGCAAGCTCTTGGCTTCCAGCTCAGTGTTGGCAGATCAATTTTGCAATGACAGGAAAACAAGCGGGGTTCAGGTATCAGGGGCTATTTTCCTTGGATCTTTTCTTCTTCCAGTTAAGCTTGTTGCCTAATAGCCCCAGAAGGGAGAAAATATTTCCCAAAAGATTTTACTTTTAGTAGTACGTTAGTAGACAGGTTATATGACTGTTCCTACATCCAGGCAGTAGGATGGATTTCCACTGCAAGGCACCGGAGGAGATGTTAAACCTATCCAGGTAGCTACCCCAGGTAGTGGGGAGGCGCGAAATTCCAACTGCCAGGTGCTGTGAGACTGTAGGAGGAAGCTCAGCAATCACAGCCTTGCTCCTCCTCCACCAGGTGCCGAGAATCCTAGAGCATGCAATCTTAAATGCTGTTTTTAAACCTCCTGTGGTTTTCTCCAGGGGTTTTTTCCTATTCCTGAGGCTATTTCGGATATGATTTCTAGGAAATGGAATAAGCCAGGTACTTCTTTTATTCCTTCTTCAAGGTTTAAAAAATGGTACCCTTTACCAGCAAAATCTATAGAGTTTTGGGAAAAAATCCCCAAAGTTGATGGGGCTATTTCTACTCTTGCTAAACGTGCCACTATTCCTATGGAATATAGTACTTCCTTTAAGGATCCTTTAGATAGGAAGCTTGAATCTTATCTATGGAAGGCCTATTTATATTCAGGTCATCTTCTCAGACCTGCAATTTCTTTGGCTGATGTTGCGGCTGCATCAACCTTCTGGTTGGAGAATTTAGCGCAACAGGAATTGGATTCTGACTTATCTAGCATTATTCGCCTATTGCAATATGCTAATCATTTTATTGTGATGCAATTTTTGATATTATCAAAATTGATGTTAGATCCATGTCTTTAGCTATTTTAGCTAGAAGAGCTTTGTGGCTTAAATCTTGGAATGCTGATATGACATCTAAATCTAGATTACTATCTCTTTCTTTCCAAGGTAATAATTTATTTGGTTCTCAGTTGGATTCTATTATTTCAACTGTCACTGGGGGAAGGGAGTTTTTCTGCCTCAGGATTAAAAACCTAAGGGTAAATCTAAGGCTTTTAACCCTTTTTCATTCCTTTCGTCAGAATAAGCAACAAAAATTCAATCTTCCCCCCAAGGAGTCTGCTTCCAATTGGAAGCATTCCTCAAGTTGGATTAAATCCAAGCCATTTAGGAAACCAAAGTCAGACCCTAAGTCCGCATGAAGGTGCGGCCCTCATTCCAGCTCAGCTGGTAGGGGGCAGATTAAGATTTTTCAAGATATTTGGATAAAATCTGTCCAAAATCAATGGATTCAGAGCATTGTCTCTCAAGGGTATCGAATAGGATTCAGAGTAAGACCTCCTGTGAGAAGATATTTTCTCTCACGTATCCCAGCAAATCCAGTAAAAGCTCAGGCTTTCCTGAAGTGTGTTTCAAACCTGGAGTCTTCAGGGGTAATCATGCCAGTTCCTCTTCAGGAACAAGGTTTGGGGTTTTATTCAAATCTATTCATTGTACCAAAGAAGGAAAATTTATTCAGACCAGTTCTTGATCTGAAAAAATTTGAATCGTTATGTAAGAGTACCAACTTTCAAGATGGGTGACTATAAGGACTATTCTGCCTTTTGTTCAGCAAGACATTATATGTCCACAATAGACTTGCAGGATGCATACCTTCATATTCTGATTCATCCAGAACAATATCAGTTTCTGAGATTCTCTTTTCTAAACAAGCATTACCAATTTGTTGCTCTTCCATTTGGCCTAGCGACAGCTCCAAGAATCTTTTCAAAGGTTCTGGGTGCCCTACTCTCTGTAATCAGAGAACAGGGTATTGCAGTGTTTCCTTATTTGGACGATATCTTGGTACTAGCTCAGTCGTTGCGTACTGCAGTATCTCACACGAATCTACTAGTGTTGTTTCTTTGGAAACATGGTTGGAGGATCAATTTACCAAAAGTTTCTTGATTCCTCAGACAAGGGTCATCTTTTTAGGCTTCCAGGTAGATTCAGTGTCCATGACTCTGTCTCTGACAAGAGACGTTTTAAATTGGTTGCAGCATGCCGGCACCTTCAGTGTCAGTTATTCCCTTCAGTGGCTATGTGCATGGATGTTTTAGGTCTCATGACTGCAGCATCGGAAGCGATCCCCTTTGCTCGTTTTCACATGAGACCTCTACAGCTTTGTATGCTGAATCAATGTACGACACTCTCTGACATGGTGGATAGATCACCATTGTTTAGTTCAAGGGGCTTCTTTTGTTCGGCCAACCTGGACTGTGATCACAACAGATGCGAGTCTTTCAGGTTGGGGAGCTGTTTGGGGATCTCTGACAGCACAAGGGGTTTGAAAATCTCAAGAGGTGAGATTACCAATATATATTTTAGAACTCCTTGCAATTCTCAGAGCTCTTCAGTTTTGGCCTCTGCTAAAGAGAGAACCGTTCATTTGTTTTCAGACGGACAATATCACAACAGTGGCATATGTCAATCATCAGGGTGGAACTCGCAGTCCCCAAGCTATGAAAAATGTATCTCGAATACTTGTTTGGGCGGAATCCGGCTCTTGTCTAATCTCTGCGGTGCTTATACCAGGTGTAGACAATTGGGAGGGCGGATTATCTCAGCCGCCAGACTTTCCATCCAGAGGAGTGGTCCTCTCCATCCAGATGTGTTTTCTTAGATTGTTCAATTTGTGGGGTCTTCCAGAGATAGATCTCATGGCCTCTTATCTAAACAAGAAACTTCCCAGATACCTGTCCAGGTCCAGGATGTTCAGGTGGAAGCAGGGATGCGCTGACACTTCCTTGGTGTTATCAACCTGCTTACATCTTCCCCCCTCTAGGTTCTCCTTCCAAGAGTGATCTCCAAAATCATCATGGAACAATCATTTGTGTTGCTGGTGGCTCCAGCATGGCCACACAGGTTTTGGTATGCAGATCTGGTTTGCATATCCAGTTGCCCGCTTTGGCCACTTCCGTTCGGCCAGACCTACTATCTCAAGGTCTGTTTTTCCATCAGGATCTCAAATCATTAAATTTTAAGGTATGAAAATTGAACGCTTTTGTACTAAGTCATAGAGGTTTCTCTGACTCAGTGATTAATGCTATGTTACAAAGCTCGTAAATCTGTTTCTAGAAAGATTTATTTTAGAGTTTGGAAGACTTACATTTCATGGTGTTTCTTCTCATAAATTCTCCTGGCATTCTTTTAGAATTCCTAGAATTTTACAGTTTCTTCAGGACGGTTTGTATAAGGGTTTGTCTGCAAGTTCCTTGAAAGGACAAATCTCCGCAATTTATCTGTTTTATTTCACAGAAAGATTGCTATACTTCCTGATATACACTGTTTTGTACAGGCTTTAGTTCTTATTAAGCCTGTTATTTAATCAATTTCTCCTCCTTGGAGTCTTAATTTGGTTCTGACGGCTTTACAGGTTCTTCCATTTGAACCTATGCATTTTTTGGACATTAAACTACTTTCTTGGAAAGTGTTGTTCCTTTTGGCCATCTCTTCTGCTAGAAGAGTTTCTGAGTTATCTGCTCTTTCTTGTGAGTCTCCTTCTGATTTTTTTCATCAGGATAAGGCACTTTTGCGGACTTCTTTTTAATTTTTTCCTAAGGTTGTGAATTCTAACAACAATAGTAGAGAAATTGTTGTCCCTTCCTTGTGTCCTAATCCTAAGAATTCATTGGAAAGTTCCTTACATTCTTTGGATGTGGTAAGAGCTTTGAAATATTATGTGGAAGCTACTCAAAATTTCAGGAAGACTTCCAGACTATTTGTTTTATTTTCTGGTCCTAGGAAAGGTCAGAAGGCTTCTGCTATTTCCTTGGCTTCTTGGTTGAAACTTTTGATTCATCAAGCTTATTTGGAGTCGGGTCAGGCCCCGCCTCAGAGAATTACAGCTCATTCTACTAGATCAGTCTCCACTTTGTGGGCTTTTAAGAATGAAGCTTCAGTTGATCAGATTTGCAAAGTGGCAACTTGGTCCTCTTTGCTTACATTTACTAAATTCTACCGTTTTGATGTATTTGCTTCTTCGGAAGCAGTTTTTGTAAAAAAGTTTTTTTAGGCAGCTGTTTCAGTTTGATTCTTCTGCTTTTGATTTAAGTTTTTTTCTTTCAAATGAAATAAACTTATATTTTTGGGTTGTGGATTAATTTTCAGCAGATTATGGCTGTTTTTATTTTATTCCCTCCCTCTCTAGTGACTCTTGAGTGGAGATCCACATCTTGGGTAATGATATCCCATATGTCACTAGCTCATGGACTCTTGCTAATTACATGAAAGAAAACATAATTTATGTAAAAACTTACCTGATAAATTAATTTCTTTCTTATTGGCAAGAGTCCATGAGGCCCACCCTTTTTATGGTGGTTATGATTTTTTGTATAAAGCACAATTATTTCCAAATTTCCTTTGTTGATGCTTTCTACTCCTTTCTTTATCACCCACTGCTTGGCTATTCGTTAAACTGAATTGTGGGTGTGGTGAGGGGTGTATTTATAGGCATTTTGAGGTTTGGGAAACTTTGCCCCTCCTGGTAGGATTGTATATCCCATATGTCACTAGCTCATGGACTCTTGCCAATATGAAAGAAATTAATTTATCAGGTAAGTTCTTACATAAATTATGTTATTTCAACTGTCACTGGAGGAAGGGAGTTTTTTACTGTCTCAGGAATAAAAACCTAAGGCTTCTAACCTTTTTCGTTCCTTTCGTCAGAATAAGGAACATAAACTCAATCCTCCCCCCAAGGAGTCTGCTTCCAATTGGAAGCCTTCCTCAAATTAGAATAAATCCAAGCCATTTAGGAAACCAAAGTCAGCCCCTAAGTCAGCATGAAGATGCGGCCCTCATTCCAGCTCAGCTAGTAGGGGGCAGATTAAGGTTTTTCAAGGATATTTGGATAAAATCTATCCAAAATCAATGGATTCAGAGCATTGTCTCTCATGGGTATCAAATAGGATTCAGAGTAAGACCTCCTGTGAGAAGATATTTTTTCTCATATATCCCAGTAAATCCAGTAAAAGCTCAGGCTTTCCTGAAGTGTGTTTCAGACCTGGAGTCTTCAGGGGTAATCATGCCAGTTCCTCTTCAGGAACAAGGTTTGGGGTTTTTATTCAAATCTATTCATTGTACCAAAGAAGGAAAATTTATTCAGACCAGTTCTGGATCTGAAAATTTTGAATCGTTATGTAAGAGTACCAACTTTCAAGATGGTGACTATAAGGACTATTCAGCCTTTTGTTCAGCAAGCACATTATATGTCCACAATAGACTTGCAGGATGCATACCTTCATATTCCGATTCATCCAGAACATTATCAGTTTCTGAGATTCTCTTTTCTAAACAAGCATTACCAATTTGTTGCTCTTCCATTTGGCCTAGCAACAGCTCCAAGAATCTTTTCAAAGGTTTTGGGGTGCCCTACTCTCTGTAAACAGAGAACAGGTATTGCGGTGTTTCCTTATTTGGATGATGTCTTGGTGCTAGCTCAGTCTTTGCGTACTGCAGAATCTCCCACCAATCAACTAGTGTTGTTTCTTTGGAAACATGGTTGGAGGATCAATTTCCCAAAAAGTTTCTTGATTCCTCAGACAAGGGTCACCTTTTTAGGCTTCCAGATAGATTCAGTGTCCATGACTCTGTCTCTAACAGACAAAAGACGTTTAAAATTGGTTGCAACTTACCTGATAAATTCATTTCTTTCATATTGGCAAGAGTCCATGAGGCCCACCCTTTTTATGGTGGTTATGATTTTTTGTATAAAGCACAATTATTTCCAAATTTCCTTTATTGATGCTTTCTACTCCTTTCTTTATCACCCCACTGCTTGGCTATTCGTTAAACTGAATTGTGGGTGTGGTGAGGGGTGTATTTATAGGCATTTTGAGGTTTGGGAAACTTTGCCCCTCCTGGTAGGATTGTATATCCCATATGTCACTAGCTCATGGACTCTTGCCAATATGAAAGAAATGAATTTATCAGGTATGTTCTTACATAAATTATGTTTCTCTTGTTAGGTGTATCCAGTCCACAGATCATCCATTACTTGTGGGATATTCTCCTTCCCAACAGGAAGTTGCAAGAGGATCACCCACAGCAGAGCTGCTATATAGCTCCTCCCCTAACTGCCATATCCAGTCATTCTCTTGCAAGCTCTCAACATAGCTGGAGGTAGTAAGAGGAAAGTGGTAAAATATAGTTAGTTTATTGTTTTTAAATGGTACCGGAGTTATGCTATTTTATCTCAGGCAGCATTTAGAAGAAGAATCTGCCTGCGTTTTTCTATGATCTTAGCAGAAGTAACTAAGATCCACTGCTATTCTCACATATGTCTGAGGAGTGAGGTAACTTCAGAGGCAGAATGGCGTACAGGGTATCCTGCAATAAGGTATGTGCAGTTAAGTTTTTCTAGGATGGAATTTGCTAGAAAATGCTGCTGATACCGGATTAATGTAAGTTAAAGCCTAAATACAGTGATTTAATAGCGACTAGTATCAGGCTTGCTATCAGAGGTATATACTCTGATTAATGTGCAATATAAAACGTTTGCTGGCATGTTTAATTGTTTTTATATATGCTTTGGTGATAAAACTTATTGGGGCCTAGTTTTTTCCACATGGCTGGCTTTATTTTTGCCTAGAAACAGTTTTCCTGAGGCTTTCCACTGTTATAGTATAAAAGTTACAGTTGGTGCAGTTAAAATTACAAACTGTGACATTCAGCTTCCCTCAGCAGTCCCCTGCATGCTATAGGACATCTCTGAAGGGCTCAAAAGGCTTCAAAAGTAGGAGCTGTGGCAGTTGTTATGACTGTTTAAAAAACATATTTTTCGTTTTGTTAATCTGTTTTTTGTATTAAAGGGGTTAATCATCCATTTTGCAAGTGGGTGCAATGCTCTGCTAACTTGTTACATACACTGTAAAAATTTCGTTAGTTTAACTGCCTTTTTTCACTGTTATTTCAAATTTTGGCAAAATTTGTTTCTCTTAAAGGCACAGTAACGTTTTTTTTATAAAGCTTGTTAACTTGATTTAAAGTGTTTTCCAAGCTTGCTAGTCTCATTGCTAGTCTGTATAAACATGTCTGACATAGAGGAAACTCCTTGTTCATTATGTTTAAAAGCCATGGTGGAACCGCATAGGAGAATGTGTACTAAATGTATTGATTTCAATTTAAACAATAAAGAAAACCTGTTATCTTTAAAAGAATTATCACCAGAGGATTCTGACGAGAGGGAAGTTATGCCGACTAACTCTCCCCACGTGTTGGACCCTTTGACTCCCGCTCAAGGGACTCACGCTAAAATGGCGCCAAGTACATCAAAGACGCACATAGCGATTACTTTGCAGGACATGGCGGCAATCATGGATAATACCCTGTCAGCGGTATTAGCCAGACTGCCTGAATTCAGAGGAAAGCGCGATAGCTCTGGGGTTAGACGTAATACAGAGCGCGCAGACGTTTTAAGGCCCATGTCTGATACTGCATCACAATATGCAGAAGCTGAGGAAGAGCTTCAGTCTGTGGGTGACGTCTCTGACTCGGGGAAACCTGATTCAGATATGTCTACTTTTAAATTTAAGTTTGAGAACCTCCGGGTGTTGCTTGGAGAGGTTTTAGCTGCTCTGAATGACTGTGACACAATTGCAGTGCCAGAGAAATTATGTAGACTGGATAAATACTACGCAGTGCCGGTGTGTACTGATGTTTTTTCCAATGCCTAAAAGGTTGACAGAAATTATTACTAAGGCGTGGGACAGACCCGGTGTGCCATTTCCCCCCCCCCCCTCCTATTTTTAGAAAAATGTTTCCAATAGACGCCACCACACGGGACTTATGGCAGACGGTCCATAAGGTGGAGGGAGCAGTTTCTACTTTAGCAAAGCGTAACCACTATCCCTGTCGAGGACAGTTGTGCTTTTTCAGATCCAATGGATAAAAAATTAGAAGGGTTACCTTAAGAAAATGTTTATTCAACAAGGTTTTATCCTGCAGCCCCTTGCATGCATTGCTCCTGTCACTGCTGCTGCGGCGTTCTGGTTTGAGTCTCTGGAAGAGGCCTTTCAGACAGCTACTCCATTGACTGAATACTTGACAAGCTTAGAACACTTAAGCTAGCTAATTCTTTTGTTTCTGATGCCATTGTTCATTTGACTAAACTAACGGCTAAGAATTCTGGATTCGCCATCCAGGCGCGTAGGGCGCTATGGCTTAAATCTTGGTCAGCTGACGTGACTTCAAAGTCTAAATTACTTAACATTCCCTTCAAGGGGCAGGACCCTATTTCGGCCTGGTTTGAGGGGAAATTATTGCTGACATTACTGGAGGTAAGGGTCATACCCTTCCTCAGGACAGGGCCAAATCAAAGGCCAAACAGTCTAATTTTCGTGCCTTTCGAAACTTCAAGGCAGGTGCAGCATCAACTTCCTCTGCTACAAGAGGGAACTTTTGCGCGATCCAAGCCGGCCTGGAAATCTAACCAGGGCCTGGAGTAAAGGCAAGCAGGCCAGAAAGCCTGCTGCTGCCTCTAAGACAGCATGAAGGAACGGCCCCCTATCCGGCAACGGATCTAGTAGGGGGCAGACTTTCTCTCTTCGCCCAGGCGTGGGCAAGAGATGTTCAGTATCCCTGGGCGTTGGAGATCATATCTCAGGGATATCTTCTGGACTTCAAAGCTTCCCCCCCACAAGGGAGATTTCACCTTTCGAGATTATCTGTAAACCGATAAAGAAAGAGGCATTCTTACGCTGTGTGAAAGACCTCCTAATAATGGGAGTGATCCATCCAGTTCCACAGATGGAACAAGGACAGGGATTTTATTCAAATCTGTTTGTGGTTCCCAAAAAAGAGGGAACCTTCAGACCAATTTTGGATCTAAAGATCTTAAACAAATTCCTCAGAGTTCCATCGTTCAAAATGGAAACTATTCGGACAATCCTACCTATGATCCAGGAGGGTCAGTACATGACCACAGTGGATTTGAAGGATGCTTACCTTCACATACCGATTCACAAAGATCATCATCGTTTCCTAAGGTTTGCCTTTCTAGACAGGCATTACCAGTTTGTGGCTCTTCCCTTCGGGTTAGCTACAGCCCCAAGAATTTTTATAAAGGTTCTGGGGTCTCTTCTGGCGGTCCTAAGACCACGGGGCATAGCAGTGGCCCCTTATCTAGACGACATCCTGATACAGGTGTCAAACTTCCAAATTGCCAAATCTCATACGGACATAGTGTTGGCATTTCTGAGGTCGCATGGGTGGAAAGTGAATGAGGGAAAGAGTTCTCTATCACCCCTCACAAGGGTTTCCTTCCTAGGAACTCTGATAGATTCTGTAGAAATGAAAATTTACCTGACGGAGTCCAGGTTATCAAAGCTTCTAAATTCCTGCCGTGTTCTTCACTACATTCCGCGCCCTTCGGTGGCTCAGTGCATGGAAGTGATCGGCTTAATGGTAGCGGCGATGGACATAGTGCCATTTGCGCGCCTACATCTCAGACCGCTGCAATTATGCATGCTCAGTCAGTGGAATGGGGATTACACAGATTTGTCCCCTCTGCTAAATCTGGATCAAGAGACCAGAGATTCTCTTCTCTGGTGGCTATCTTGGGTCCATCTGTCCAAAGGTATGACCTTTCGCAGGCCAGATTGGACAATTGTAACAACAGATGCCAGCCTTCTAGGTTGGGGTGCAGTCTGGAATTCCCTGAAGGCTCAGGGATCGTGGACTCAGGAGGGAGAAACTCCTCCCAATAATTATTCTGGAGTTAAGAGCAATATTCAATGCTCTTCTAACTTGGCCTCAGTTAGCAACCCTGAGGTTCATCAGATTTCAGTCGGACAACATCACGACTGTGGCTTACATCAACCATCAAGGGGGGGACTAGGAGCTCCCTAGTGATGTTAGAAGTCTCCAAGATAATTCGCTGGGCAGAGACTCACTCTTGCCATCTATCAGCGATCCATATCCCAGGTGTAGAGAACTGGGAGGCGGATTTTTCTAAATCGTCAGACTTTTCATCCGGGGGGTGTGGGAACTCCTTCCGGAGGTGTTTGCTCAATTGGTTCATCGTTGGAGCACACCAGAATTGGATTTCATGGCGTCTCGCCAGAACGCCAAGCTTCCTTGTTACGGATCCAGGTCCAGGGACCCAGAAGCGACGCTGATAGATGCTCTAGCAGCACCGTGGTTCTTCAACCTGGCTTATGTGTTTCCACGGTTTCCTCTGCTCTCTCGACTGATTGCCAAAATCAAACAGGAGAGAGCATCGGTGATCTTAATCGCGCCTGAGTGGCCACGCAGGACCTGGTATGTAGACCTGGTGGACATGTCATCCTTTCCACCTTGGCCTCTGCCTCTGAGACAAGACCTTCTACTACAAGGTCCTTTCAATCATCCAAATCTAATTTCTCTGAGACTGACTGCCTGGAGATTGAACGCTTGATTTTATCAAGGCGTGGCTTCTCCGAGTCAGTCATTGATACCTTAATACAGGCACGAAAGCCTGTAACCAGGAAAATCTACCATAAGATATGGTGCAGATATCTTCATTGGTGTGAATCCAAGAATTACTCATGGAGTAAGGTTAGGATTCCTAGGATATTGTCCTTTCTCCAAGAGGGTTTGGATAAAGGATTATCAGCTAGTTCTTTAAAGGGACAGATTTCTGCTCTGTCTATTCTTTTGCACAAGCGTCTGGCAGAGGTTAAAGACGTCCAGGCATTTTGTCAGGCTTTGGTTAGAATTAAGCCTGTGTTTAAACCTGTTGCTCCTCCATGGAGCTTAAACTTGGTTCTTAAGGTTCTTCAAGGAGTTCCGTTTGAACCCCTTCATTCCATTGATATCAAACTTTTATCTTGAAAAGTTCTGTTTTTGATGGCTATTTCCTCGGCTCATAGAGTCTCTGAGTTATCAGCTTTACAATGTGATTCTCCTTATCTGATTTTCCATACAGATAAAGTAGTTCTGCGTACAAAACCTGGGTTTTTACCTAAGGTAGTTTCCAACAAGAATATCAATCAAGAGATTGTTGTTCCATCATTGTGTCCTAATCCTTCTTCAAAGAAGGAACGTCTTTTACATAATTTGGACGTAGTCCGTGCTTTAAAATTTTACTTACAACCGACTAAAGATTTTCGTCAAACATGTTCCCTGTTTGTTGTTTACTCTGGATAGAGGAGAGGTCAAAAGGCTTTGGCAACCTCTCTTTCTTTTTGGCTTCGGTGCGTAATACGCTTAGCCTATGAGACTGCTGGACAGCAGCCCCCTGAAAGGATTACAGCTCATTCTACTAGAGCTGTGGCTTCCACCTGGGCCTTTAAAAATGAGGCTTCTGTTGAACAGATTTGCAAAGCGGCGACTTGGTCTTCGCTTCATACCTTTTCAAAATTTTACAAATTTGATACTTTTGCTTCTTCGGAGGCTATTTTTGGGAGAAAGGTTCTACAGGCAGTGGTCCCTTCCGTTTAAGTACCTGCCTTGTCCCTCCCTTCATCCGTGTACTTTAGCTTTTGTATTGGTATCCCACAAGTAATGGATGATCCGTGGACTGGATACACCTAACAAGAGAAAACATAATTTATGCTTACCTGATAAATTTATTTTTCTTGTGGTGTATCCAGTCCACGGCAGGTCTAAATTTTAAACTAAGTCACCATTGCACCCTATGGTTTCTCCTTTCTCGGCTAGTTTCGGTCGAATGACTGGATATGGCAGTTAGGGGAGGAGCTATATAGCAGCTCTGCTGTGGGTGATCCTCTTGCAACTTCCTGTTGGGAAGGAGAATATCCCACAAGTAATGGATGATCCGTGGACTGGATACACCACAAGAGAAATAAATTTATCAGGTAAGCATAAATTATGTTTTTTTTATTACTTAAGACACCCCAGCTATGGTCTGGCACTTTATGCATTTATATAAAGTTCTAAATATATGTATTGTACTTATATTTGCCATGAGCCAGGTTCATGTATTTCCTTGTGCAGACTGTCAGTTTCATATTTGGTAAATAAACATATTAAGAAATATTTTTTTCTTACCGGGTGTTTAGTCTTTTTTTTCAAATTGACTACTTTTTTCTTACAAACTGCGGGCAGCATTAAGCTTGCGGGTGCGCCAAATGCTAGACTTTATTGCGTCATTTTTGGCGCGAAAAGTACGTCCGTTGACGCAAGTTTGTCATTTCCGGCGTCTTAGTTGACGCGGAAGTCTTACACACGGTTGCGACATTTGTGACGCAAGTGTGTCATTTCCGGATATTGTTGGCGCCAAAAAAAAATTCATTTACGTTGTGCGTCATACTTGTCGCCAAATTTTTCATTCGTTTTACACCCCATTGCTATTTGCCTCTTGCCTTTTTCTATGTCAGAGGGCTATGCTGTTTGCATTTTTTCCCATTCCTAAAACTGTCATATAATGAAATTGATAATTTCTCCTGTTAAGTGTAGTCAGTCCACGGGTCATCATTACTTATGGGATATTAACTCCTCCCCAACAGGAAGTGCAAGAGGATCACCCAAGCAGAGCTGCTATATAGCTCCTCCCCTCTACGTCACACCCAGTCATTCTCTTGCACCCAACTAATAGATAGGATGTGTGAGAGGACTGTGGTGATTATACTTAGTTTTTATATCTTCAATCAAAAGTTTGTTATTTTAAAACAGCACCGGAGTGTGTTGTTCCTTCTCAGGTAGAATTTGAAGAAGAATCTACCTGAGTTTTTGGATGATTTTAGCCGGCGTAGCTAAGATTCATTTTGCTGTTCTCGGCCATTCTGAGGAGTGAGGTAAACTTCAGATCAGGGGACAGCGGGCAGGTTCACCTGCAAAGAGGTATGTTGCAGTATATTATTTTCTGAGGAATGGAATTGACTGAGAAAATACTGCCAATACCGATATAATGTAAGTTCAGCCTTAAATGCAGTAGTAGCAACTGGTATCAGGCTGTTTATGTATATATGTGTACACTTCTGTATTCTGGGGAATGGCACTTCACTGGGATAATACTATATGCATATAATCTTTAGCCTTACTTGCAGTGGGAACGTCTAGCAACAGGCTGTTTAATGGCATTTCATGTTATTTGATTTTAAACGTTTTTGCTGGCATGCTAAATTGTTTAAATATCTGAGGTACTGGGTGAAAAATTGTTTTTGGGCACTGTTTTTCCACTTGGCTGTCGTTTATTTTAATCTGTAGACAGTTTACTGAACTTCCCTCACTGCTGTGTGTGAGGGGGAGGGGCCTATTTTGGCGCTTTTGCTACGCATCAAAAATTCAGTCAAAAGTCTGTTTCTCTTCCCTGCATGATCCGGATCGTCTCTACAGAGCTCAAGGGTCTTCAAAAATTATTTTGAAGGGAGGTAATCACTCACAGCAGACCTGTGAGATTGTGCTTTGACTGTGATAAAAAACGTTTATATTTTGTACATTTTTTTCTGCCTATTAAGGGTTAGTTATCCATTGCTAATGGGGGCAATCCTTTGCTAAATGTATGCCTTTACCTGGGAAAAATTTGGTTTTTATAATTTCTCCGGTTCATTGTTATTCAACTGTCATAATTTTTTCTTTGCTTCTTAAAGGCACAGTGCGTTTTCTTTCATGTAATTAGCAAGAGTCTGATGAGCTAGTGACGTATGGGATATACATTCCTACCAGGAGGGGCAAAGTTTCCCAAACCTTAAAATGCCTATAAATACACCCCTCACCACACCCACAATTCAGTTTTACAAACTTTGCCTCCGATGGAGGTGGTGAAGTAAGTTTGTGCTAGATTCTACGTTGATATGCGCTCCGCAGCAAGTTGGAGCCCGGTTTTCCTCTCAGCGTGCAGTGAATGTCAGAGGGATGTGAGGAGAGTATTGCCTATTTGAATGCAGTGATCTCCTTCTACGGGGTCTATTTCATAGGTTCTCTGTTATCGGTCGTAGAGATTCATCTCTTACCTCCCTTTTCAGATCGACGATATACTCTTATATATACCATACCTCTGCTGATTCTCGTTTCAGTACTGGTTTGGCTTTCTACAAACATGTAGATGAGTGTCCTGGGGGTAAGTAAATCTTATTTTCTGTGACACTCTAAGCTATGGTTTGGCACTTTGTTTATAAAGTTCTAAATATATGTATTCAAACATTTATTGCCTTGACTCAGAATGTTCAACTTTCCTTATTTTTCAGACAGTCAGTTTCATATTTGGGATAATGCATTTGAATTAATCATTTTTTTCTTACCTTCAAAAATTTGACTCTTTTTTCCCTGTGGGCTGTTAGGCTCGCGGGGGCTGAAAATGCTTCATTTTATTGCGTCATTCTTGGCGCTGACTTTTTTGGCGCAAAAATTATTTTCCAATTCCGCCGTCATACGTGTCGCCGGAAGTTGCGTCATTTTTTTGACGTTATTTTGCGCCAAAAATGTCGGCGTTCCGGATGTGGCGTCATTTTTGGCGCCAAAAGCATTTTAGGCGCCAAATAATGTGGGCGTCTGATTTGGCCCTAAAAAATATGGGCGTCGCTTTTGTCTCCACATTATTTTAGTCTCATTTTTTCATTGCTTCTGGTTGCTAGAAGCTTGTTCTTTGGCATTTTTTCCCATTCCTGAAACTGTCATTTAAGGAATTTGATCAATTTTGCTTTATATGTTGTTTTTTCTATTACATATTGCAAGATGTCTCACGTTGCATCTGAGTCAGAAGATACTACAGGAAAATCGCTGTCTAGTGCTGGAGCTACCAAGCTAAGTGTATCTGCTATAATTTTTGGTATCTGTTTCTCCAGCTGTTGTTTGTATTGCATGTCATGACAAACTTATTAATGCAGATAAAATTTCCTTTAGTACTGTTACATTACCTGTTGCTGTTCCGTCAACATCTAATTTTCAGAGTGTTCCTGATAAACATATGAGATTTTATTT
>NC_069503.1:853211853-853283387 GCF_027579735.1 Bombina bombina
AGGCTATCACCCCACTTCTTGGCTATTCGTTAAACTGAATTGTGGGTGTGGTGAGGGGTGTATTTATAGGCATTTTAAGGTTTGGGAAACTTTGCCCCTCCTGGTAGGAATGTATATCCCATACGTCACTAGCTCATGGACTCTTGCTAATATGAAAGAAATGAATTTATCAGGTAAGTTCTTACATAAATTATGTTTTTCATATTACTTGTAAATTGAGTGAAAAGTATTTCCAAGCTTGCTAGTTTAATTGCTAGTTTGTTAAACATGTCTGACTCAGAGGAATATCTCTGTGCTATATGTGCAAAAGCCAAGGTGGAGCCCAATAGAAATTTATGTACTAATTGCCTTGATGCTACTTTAAATAAAAGTCATTCTGTACAAATTGAACATCATTCACCAAACAACGAGGGGGAAGTTATGCCGACTAACTTGCCTCACGTGTCAGTACTTGCATCTCCCGCTCGGGAGGTGCGTGATATTGTAACGCAGAGTACTTCAGGGCGGCCATTACAAATCACACTACAGGACATGGCTAATGTTATGACTGAAGTTTTGTCTAAATTACCAGAACTTAAAGGTAAGCGAGATCACTCTGGGGTGAGAACAGAGTGCGCTGATAATATTAGGGCCATGTCAGATACTGCGTCACAATTTGCAGAACATGAGGACGGAGAGCTTCATTCTGCGGGTGACGGATCTGATCCAAATAAACTGGATTCAGACATTTCAAATTTTAAGTTTAAGCTGGAAAACCTCCGTGTATTACTAGGGGAGGTGTTAGCGGCTCTGAATGATTGTAACACAGTTGCAATACCAGAGAAAATGTGTAGGTTGGATAAATATTTTGCGGTACCGTCGAGTACTGACGTTTTTCCTATACCTAAGAGACTTACTGAAATTGTTACTAAGGAGTGGGATAGACCCGGTGTGCCTTTCTCACCCCCTCCTATATTCAGAAAGATGTTTCCAATAGACGCCACCACACGGGACTTATGGCAAACGGTCCCTAAGGTGGAGGGAGCAGTTTCTACTTTAGCTAAGCGTACCACTATCCCGGTGGAGGATAGCTGTGCCTTTTCAGATCCAATGGATAAAAAGTTAGAGGGTTACCTTAAGAAAATGTTTGTTCAACAAGGTTTTATATTGCAACCCCTTGCATGCATTGCGCCTGTCACGGCTGCGGCAGCATTTTGGTTTGAGTCTCTGGAAGAGACCCTTGACTCAGCTCCATTAGATGAGATTACACACAAGCTTAAAACCCTTAAGCTAGCTAATGCATTTATTTCTGATGCCGTCGTACATTTAACTAAACTTACGGCTAAGAATTCTGGATTCGCCATTCAGGCGCGCAGAGCGCTGTGGCTAAAATCCTGGTCAGCTGATGTTACTTCTAAATCTAAATTACTTAACATACCTTTCAAGGGGCAGACATTATTCGTTCCCGGTTTGAAAGAAATTATCGCTGATATTACGGGAGGTAAAGGCCATGCCCTGCCTCAAGACAGAGCCAAACCAAGGGCTAGACAGTCTAATTTTCGTGCCTTTCGTAACTTCAAGGCAGGAGCAGCATCAACTTCCTCTGCTCCAAAACAGGAAGGAGCTGTTGCTCGCTACAGACAAGGCTGGAAACCTAACCAGACCTGGGACAAGGGCAAGCAGGCCAGAAAGCCTGCTGCTGCCCCTAAGACAGCATGAAGTGAGGGCCCCCGATCCGGAAACGGATCTAGTGGGGGGCAGACTCTCTCTCTTCGCCCAGGCTTGGGCAAGAGATGTCCAGGATCCCTGGGCGTTGGAGATCATATCTCAGGGATATCTTCTGGACTTCAAAGCTTCTCCTCCACAAGGGAGATTTCACCTTTCAAGGTTGTCAACAAACCAGATAAAGAAAGAGGCGTTTCTACGCTGTGTACAAGACCTTTTACTAATGGGAGTGATCCACCCAGTTCCGCGGTCGGAACACGGACAAGGGTTTTACTCAAATCTGTTTGTGGTTCCCAAAAAAGAGGGAACCTTCAGACCAATATTGGATTTAAGGATCCTAAACAAATTCCTAAGAGTTCCATCGTTCAAAATGGAAACTATCCGGACAATCTTACCCATGATCCAAATGGGTCAGTACATGACCACAGTGGATTTAAAGGACGCTTACCTTCACATACCGATTCACAAAGATCATTACCGGTATCTAAGGTTTGCCTTCCTAGACAGGCATTACCAGTTTGTAGCTCTTCCATTCGGATTGGCTACGGCTCCAAGAATCTTCACAAAGGTTCTGGGCGCTCTTCTGGCGGTACTAAGACCGCGAGGAATTTCGGTGGCTCCGTACCTAGACGACATTCTGATACAAGCGTCAAGCTTTCAAACTGCCAAGTCTCATACAGAGTTAGTACTGGCTTTTCTAAGGTCACATGGGTGGAAGGTGAACGAAGAGAAAAGTTCTCTCTTTCCACTCACAAGAGTTCCCTTCTTGGGGACTCTTATAGATTCTGTAGAAATGAAGATCTACCTGACAGAAGGCGGGTTAATAAAGCTTCAAGATGCTTGCCGTGTCCTTCATTCCATTCAACACCCGTCAGTGGCTCAATGCATGGAGGTGATCGGCTTAATGGTAGCGGCAATGGACATAGTCCCCTTTGCACGCCTACATCTCAGACCTCTGCAATTGTGCATGCTAAGTCAGTGGAATGGGGATTACTCAGATTTGTCCCCTACTCTGAATCTGGATCAAGAGACCAGAAATTCTCTTCTATGGTGGCTTTCTCGGCCACATCTGTCCAGGGAGATGCCATTCAGCAGACCAGATTGGACAATTGTAACAACAGACGCCAGCCTACTAGGTTGGGGCGCTGTCTGGAATTCCCTGAAGGCTCAGGGATCATGGACTCAGGAGGAGAGTCTCCTTCCAATAAACATTCTGGAATTGAGAGCAGTTCTCAATGCCCTTCTGGCTTGGCCTCAGTTGACAACTCGGGGGTTCATCAGGTTTCAGTCGGACAACATCACGACTGTAGCTTACATCAACCATCAAGGAGGGACAAGAAGCTCCCTAGCGATGATGGAAGTATCAAAGATAATTCGCTGGGCAGAGTCTCACTCTTGCCACTTGTCAGCGATCCACATTCCTGGAGTGGAGAACTGGGAGGCGGATTTCCTAAGTCGTCAGACTTTTCATCCGGGGGAGTGGGAACTTCATCCGGAGGTCTTTGCCCAAATACTTCGACTTTGGGGCAAACCAGAGATAGATCTCATGGCGTCTCGCCAGAACGCCAAGCTCCCTTGTTACGGGTCCAGGTCCAGGGACCCGGGAGCGGTCCTGGTAGATGCTTTGACAGCACCTTGGACCTTCGGGATGGCCTATGTGTTTCCACCCTTCCCGATGCTTCCTCGATTGATTGCCAGGATCAAACAGGAGAGAGCATCGGTGATTCTAATAGCGCCTGCATGGCCACGCAGGACCTGGTATGCAGATCTAGTGGACATGTCATCCTGTCCACCTTGGTCTCTGCCTCTGAGACAGGACCTTCTAATTCAGGGTCCTTTCAAACATCAAAATCTAATTTCTCTGAAGCTGACTGCTTGGAAATTGAACGCTTGATTTTATCAAAGCGTGGATTTTCGGAGTCAGTAATTGATACCCTAATACAGGCTAGGAAACCTGTTACCAGAAAGATTTACCATAAAATATGGCGTAAATACTTACATTGGTGCGAATCCAAGAGTTACTCATGGAGTAAGGTTAGGATTCCTAGGATATTGTCTTTTCTACAAGAGGGTTTAGAAAAGGGTTTATCTGCTAGTTCCTTAAAGGGACAGATCTCAGCTCTGTCCATTCTTTTACACAAACGTCTGTCAGAAGTTCCAGACGTTCAGGCTTTTTGCCAGGCTTTGGCCAGGATTAAGCCTGTGTTTAAAACTGTTGCTCCACCATGGAGCTTAAATTTAGTTCTTAACGTTTTACAGGGTTTTCCATTTGAACCCCTTCATTCCATTGATATTAAATTGTTATCTTGGAAAGTTCTGTTTTTGATGGCTATTTCCTCGGCTCGTAGAGTCTCTGAGTTATCAGCCTTACATTGTGATTCTCCGTATCTGATTTTTCATTCAGATAAGGTAGTTCTGCGTACTAAACCTGGGTTCTTACCTAAGGTTGTCACTAACAAGAATATCAATCAAGAGATTGTTGTTCCATCATTGTGTCCTAACCCTTCTTCAAAGAAGGGACGACTTCTGCACAATCTAGATGTAGTCCGTGCCCTGAAATTTTATTTACAGGCAACTAAAGATTTTCGCCAAACTTCTTCCCTGTTTGTCGTTTATTCTGGACAGAGGAGAGGTCAAAAAGCTTCTGCTACCTCTCTCTCTTTTTGGCTTCGTAGCATAATACGTTTAGCCTATGAGACTGCTGGACAGCAGCCTCCTGAAAGAATTACAGCTCATTCTACTAGAGCTGTGGCTTCCACTTGGGCCTTTAAGAATGAGGCCTCTGTTGAACAGATTTGCAAGGCTGCAACTTGGTCTTCTCTTCATACTTTTTCCAAATTTTACAAATTTGACACTTTTGCTTCTTCGGAGGCAGTTTTTGGGAGAAAGGTTCTTCAGGCAGTGGTCCCTTCCGTATAAAGATCCTGCCTGTCCCTCCCGTCATCCGTGTACTTTAGCTTTGGTATTGGTATCCCAGAAGTAATGATGACCCGTGGACTGACTACACTTAACAGGAGAAAACATAATTTATGCTTACCTGATAAATTCCTTTCTCCTGTAGTGTAGTCAGTCCACGGCCCGCCCTGTTTTTTATGGCAGGTCTAAATTTTTAAATTATACTCCAGTCACCACTGCACCCTATAGTTTCTCCTTTCTCGTTTGGTTCTCGGTCGAATGACTGGGTGTGACGTAGAGGGGAGGAGCTATATAGCAGCTCTGCTTGGGTGATCCTCTTGCACTTCCTGTTGGGGAGGAGTTAATATCCCAGAAGTAATGATGACCCGTGGACTGACTACACTACAGGAGAAAGGAATTTATCAGGTAAGCATAAATTATGTTTTTGCTTTATATGTTGTTTTTTCTTTTACATTTTGCAAGATGTCTCAATCTGATCCTGCCTCAGAAGTATCTGTTGGAACTTTGCTGCCTGACATCGGTTCTACCAAAGCTAAGTGCATTTGTTGTAAGATTGTGGAAATTATATCTCCGAATGTCATTTGTAATAGTTGTCATGATAAACTTTTACATGCAGAGAATGTATCCATCAGTAATAGTACATTGCCAGTTACAGTTCCTTCAACTTCTAATATACATGATATACCTATGAATTTTAAAGAATTTGTTACTGATTCTATTCAGAAGGCTTTGTCTGCATTTCCGCCTTCTAATAAACGTAAAAGGTCTTTTTAAACTTCTCATAAAGTTGATGAAATTTCAAATGACCGACAACATAATGATTTATCCTCTTCTGATGAGGATCTATCTGATTCAGAAGATCCCTCCTCAGATATTGACACTGACAAATCTACTTATTTGTTTAACATAGAGTATATTCGTTCTTTGTTAAAAGAAGTGTTAATTACTTTGGATATTGAGGAAGCTAGTCCTCTTGACATTAAGACTAGTAAACGTTTAAATGCTGTTTTTAAACCTCCTGTGGTTACTCCAGAGGTTTTTCCTATTCCTGATGCTGTTTCTGATGTGATTTCTAAGGAATGGAATAAGCCAGGTACTCATTTTATTCCTTCTACAAGGTTTAAAAAATTGTATCCTTTACCAGCAATTTCTATAGAGTTTTGGGAAAAGATCTCCAAAGTTGATGGGGCTATTTCTACTCTTGCTATACGTACCACTATTCCTATGGAAGATAGTACTACTTTTAAAGATCCTTTAGATAGGAAACTTGAATCCTATCTAAGGAAAGCCTATTTATATTCAGGTCATCTTATCGGGCCTGCAATTTCTTTGGCTGATGTTGCGGCTGCATCAACTTTTTGGTTGGAGAATTTAGCGCAAGAAGAATTGGATTCTAACATATCGTCACGGGTAAGTAAGAGTTAACCGCTTGTTCAGGTGTGTCTCCTGATAATGTTACTTCCCCTTTAAATAAGTAATATATATGAGTTTGACATGTAGCCTTTTAAGTTAGATTGGAGGAAAATACCAGGAATATAATCTCCCAAAACAGAGTAAGGCACAATAATATGTTAAGCAGAATAGTTTAGCAATAATTCCTTAGTTATACCAGGCAGGCAATAAGCAGTTAATGCAGTGAAATCACAAACAGAGAGTAGCTGCAATTGATTTAGGCACTGTGTTAGTACAGGCAAGCTGAATAGGCAGTCTGATATTACAAGCAAGCTGATTAGGCAGTCTGATATTACAAGCAAGGTGAATAGGCAGTCTGATATTACAAGCAAGCTGAATAGGCAGTCTGATATTACATGCAAGCTGATTCAATTCTGAGGATGTTACTCACAGTGTCCGGTTACCAAGTTGAGATTTGTTAGCAGAACAGACAGGAGAGAAAACACCTTACCAGATTCGGTTCTTTCGGAGAGGTGAGAGTTACCGGAGTCTGCAGCTGAGAGCGGCTTGAGAAGTGAGATGCAGGGAATACAATGTCCTCCGATAGTGCAAGGAAACTCTTTAGTTATAACAGACTGCTTCAGAGCTGGAGATGGAGATTAGCAATCTTCTTCAATAAACCAGCAATGAAGCAGAGGAAGTGGGGCATTTTATCCAGAACAGGAAATGAGGTAACTGCTTTGTTAAGGTGGACATGTAATAATATAAGAGAATGCTTTCTTAAGGTGGAAATGAACATGACATACTCCCCTCAAAAAGACACCCCAAGGAAGGTGTCACGGTGCAGGGCGGTCTGGGTTCCAACGGTGGAAGAGGGACACCAAACGGTCAGCAGAAAGATTGGAAGCGGGTTCCCACGAATCCTCAGATGAATCAAATCCAGCCCATCGCACCAAATACTGTAGAGATCCGTGGTGCCATCTAGAGTCTAGAATCGACTGCACCTCATATTCAGGATCTGGTTGGGGTGAAGACGCTGGATGGACTAGGTCCGGAGTGGATGGGTGACACAGTTTTATCAATGAGATGTGGAATGTAGGATGAATACGGTATTGTGGAGGCAGTTGTAACGTTACAGTCATGGGGTTTTTATCGCCACTATGCTGAAGGATCCTATGAATAATTTGTTTAGTTTACTGGTAGTGTTTGGTATTCTGAGGTTTTTTGTAGCCAACCAAACCCTTTGGCAACTGTATATACAGGATGGGACCTGTGTCCGGGATCATAATACTTCTTTTGAGTTGCTTGAGATTGTTTAATATTGTCCTGAATGATGTTGAAGGTCTGGTTAATGGTATTGACTAGGTCATTAACTTGGAGGTTGCGAGAATCAGAAGTTGAGAAAGGGTGAAAGTGTAGATGCATACCTGAGTTGATGTAGAAGGGAGAGAATCCGGTGGAGTTATTGGAGGTGTTATACGCAAATTCTGCAAAACTGAGATATTCAGCCCAGGAATCCTGCTTGTGGGAACAGAAACAGCGGAGATACTGTCCGAGCCATTGATTGGTCTTTTCACATTGCCCATTCGTTTGTGGATGGTAAGCTGTTGACAGGTGTTGTTGCATGTGTAGAGCAGTGCAGAGAGCTCTCCAAAATTTTGATGTGAACTGACTTCCCCGATCACTTAGGACAGCTGTTGGAACATCATGAAGCCGTACAATTTCCTTGAGGAACAGGTCTGCTGTTTTCTGTGCGGTGGGTAGAGATTTCATAAGAAAGAAATGAGCCATCTTGGAGAATAAATCCACGACAACATATATTACAGTAAAGCCTTCTGAGTTCGGGAGGTCCACAATGAAATCCATGGAAACAGAGTACCAAGGTCTTTCAGGAACTGGCAGTGGTTGTATTAAGCCTAGTGGTTTTTTGTGTGAAGGTTTTTATGTGGAGCAGGTTATGCACGAGGTAACATATGTTTTCACTGACTTCCTCATAGCTGGCCACCAAAAGGATCTTTGTAGTAGGTCGTATGTCTTGTGAATGCCAAGGTGACCTGCTAGAGGTGAATCATGTGAAAGGCTTAGAACCTTATTGCGTAGAGTGGGTGGAACATACGTCTTCATACCGTAGTGATAGATACCTTGTGAATCAGGACTTAGAAGTTCATAAGGCAGGGTGGCATCCTGTTGCTGTTGTGTCAACATTTCTTGTTGATACTGTGTCAAGAAGGCGAGAATGTTGGAACCAGGCACTACTGTGGAGGGTTGTGATGTACAAGTGAGTTTGTAATCTTTTCATGAGAGGGCGTCTGCCTTCCCGTTCATGGTCCCTGGCCGGTATGTAATGGTGTAATTGAACCTAGAGAAGTACAAGTTCCAGCGTAATTGTGGGGCAGATAGAGTTCGGTTTGTTTGGAGGTACTGTAGATTTTTTTGGTCTGTAAAAATGGTAATAGGGTGTTCTTTACCTTCCAGTAGATGTCTCCATTGATCAAATGACACCTTTATGGCCAGGAGTTCCTTTTCTCCAACCGGATAGTTTAGTTCTGGTGGAGTAAGGAGTCTTGAATAATATGAGATGGGATGCAGGGGATCTTGGGGGGATCTCCTTTGTGAGAGGATGGATGCTATGGCATGGTCTGAGGCGTCTACCTCAAGCACGAAATGGTAAGAAGTATCAGGAATTTGTAAGACTGGGGATGTGACAAAACACAACTTGAGATGGTCAAAAGCTTTGTTACAATTCTCATTCCATCAGAATGTGGAAGAACTTTTTTGTCAAATTAGAGAGAGGTTTTGTTATGGTGGCGAAATTATGTATAAAGCACCTATAAAAATTGGCGAAACCTAGGAACCTTTGTACGTCCTTTTTATTTTGGGGTATAGGCCATTGTTGTACTGCAGATATTTTGTTTTCTTCCATCTTGACCTCATTTTGGTTAATGATGTAACCTAAAAATGAAATTGGTCTAGAGTGGAATATACATTTTTCAAGTTTAACGCATAAACTATGATTTCTGAGTCTGGAAAGTACAATTCTAACTTGTTTGACATGGTCTAGGAAATTACTAGAGTATATGAGGATATCATCCAGGTACACAACTAGGAACGTATCGAGGATATCACGAAAGATGTCATTTACAAAGTTCTGAAATTTCGCCGGTGCGTTGCATAAACCGAAAGGCATAACTGTATACTCATAGAGACCGTAACAGGTCCTAAATGCAGTCAGCCATTCTTCACCGGACCTTATTCTCACTAGGTTATAGGCACCTCTTAAGTCTAGTTTGGTAAAAAACTTAGCGCCTCTTAACCTCTCTATTAACTCTGGAATAAGAGGTAGGGAGTATCTGTTTTTACAAGTATTCTTATTAAGTTCCCTATAATCTATTATAGGGCAGAGAGACCCATCCTTGTTTTTAACAAAAAACATCCCAGCCCCTGTTGATGAGGTGGAGGGTCGAATAAACCCCTTTTTTAAGTTATCGTTTATGTAATCTTTCAGGTGGGATAACTCAGGTTTTGAGAGAGGGTACATATGACCATAGGGAACTGTAGCGCCAGGTAAGAGATCTATAGGACAATCATACGGTCTGTGTGGGGGGAGTGTTTCTGCACTCTTTTTATCGAAAACATCAGAGAAATCAAGGTATTGCTCTGGTATTTTAGATGGAAGTGTAGTCAGTAGTGTGGGAGAACAAGTGGTGGTACAGAATTGAGAGGGAAAAGATAGGGAGAGATCTTCCCAATGAATTAGTGGTTGGTGGAGGCGAAGCCAAGAAATATCTAGAACTATGGAGTAGATAGGAGAAGAGATAATATCAAATGACAAGGATTCTGTATGACCAGTAGCTGTTGTGAGAATAAGAGGGACAGTTTGATGTGTAACAGGACCAGATGGCAAATTAGAACCGTCAATAACTCTAAGAGGCAGGGGGTTGCTTTTAAGGAAGAAAGGAATTTTATTGCTTTTGACCAGGTCAATGTCAATGAAATTGCCACAGGCACCCTGTCCACGATGGCGTCAATCCGGAGGCTGTGATGGTCCCACTGTAGAGACAATGGTAGGATTATATTGTTAACCGTACCCGTTTTGGAATAGAAGCAATGTGTATAGAAACTAGACTTACTCATCTTCTGTTTGGCAAGGAGAGGGCAATCCTTTACTAGGTGATTGTGTGCTGCCCAATACATGCATAAGTTAAGGGATCTGCGCCTGGATCTTTCTTGGGCAGACAGTGGACCCTTTATGAAACCTATGTCCATAGGCTGATCAGTAGTTGAGGAGTGAGTGAGTATGTTAGATATTGATTTACGTACTGGGTAAGTGGCAGGTGTCTTTTCCAGCTTTCTTTCTCTCAACCGTCTATCGATGCTGATAGAGGTAGCGTACAGGTCCTCCAGGTGTTCTGGTACACCAATTCTGGACAGTTCGTCTTTTATATCATCTGAGAGACCCAGTCTAAACTGTTTTTTTTTAGGGGAATGTCATTCCACAAAGAATCCCTAGCCTAGATCTTAAACTGGGTGATGTACTGCCCGACTGGGTTCTTGTGTTGTTTGAGACTCCTGAGTTTACTCTCAGCGGTCAGCTGGCGGTAGGAATCATCATACAGATGTGATAATGGATCTATGAAAGAACTTAGTGAATTGAGGATGGGATCCTGACTCTCATATAAGGAGTCAGCCCAGGCACGAGGCTCACCTCTCATATTTGACAGAATGGTTTATTATGTCACGGATAAGTAAGAGTTAACCGCTTGTTCAGGTGTGTCTCCTGATAATGTTACTTCCCCTTTAAATAAGTAATATATATGAGTTTGATATGTAGCCTTTTAAGTTAGATTGGAAGAAAATACCAGGAATATAATCTCCCAAAACAGAGTAAGGCACAATAATATGGTAAGCAGAATAGTGTAGCAATAATTCCTTAGTTATACCAGGCAGGCAATAAGCAGTTAATGTAGTGAAAGCACAGAGAGTAGCTGCAATTGATTTAGGCACGGTGTTAGTACAGGCAAGCTGAATAGGCAGTCTGATATTACAAGGAAGGTGATTAGGCAGTCTGATATTACAAGCAAGGTGAATAGGCAGTCTGATATTACAAGGAAGGTGATTAGGCAGTCTGATATTACAAGCAAGGTGAATAGGCATTCTGATATTACATGCAAGCTGATTCAATTCTGAGGATGTTACTCACAGTGTCCGGGTACCAAGTTAAGATTTGTTAGCAGAACAGACAGGAGAGAAAACACATTACCAGATTCGGTTCTTTAGGAGAGGTGAGAGTTATTGGAGTCTGCAGCTGAGTTCGGCTTGAGAAGCGAGATTTAGGGAATACAATGTCCTCAGATAGTGCAAGGAAACTCTTTAGTTATAACGGACTGCTTCAGAGCTGAAAAAGGAGATTAGCAAACTTCTTCACTAAATCAGCATTGAAGCAGAGGAAGTGAGGCATTTTATCCAGAACAGGAAATGAGGTAACTGCTTTGTTTAAAGGTAAGGTAAAGTTGAGGTAAAGGAATATGACAGCAAACCAGAAATCACTGGTTTGATTTCTGGTTTGCTGTCATATTCCTGTTTAAAAGGATCGCTGTGTTAAAACAGTATTTTTGAAGCAAAAAAACTGAGAATTTGCATACCTAATTTTCATATCTTACCCACAATTCTCTTGTGCATTGGAAACATTGCATATTAAGAATTTCTGGGGGAAAGCAGGCGGGGATACTTGCTTAGATGTACTAATTTCCTATGCAAATATTTACATTGATTTTATATATATATATATATATATATATATATATATATATATATATATATACACACACAGTATGTATGTATGTATGTATTTGTGTGTATATGTATATATATATATATATATATATATATATATATATATATATATATATATATATATAATGTGTGTGTGTGTATATTATGGCACATGTGCAAACTTTAATAGTCTTATTCGTGGCTCCCATTTTTTTTTATCCACATACTGGAAAGAGATTTTCTATGAATGGCTTTTGTACCTGCAATACAGAACTTGTTTTCTATATACTCAAATGCCCATGTGCCATGTTTATATGTAGGGGAAAAGACAAGAAGGAATGGGATAGGATCACGGAACATAAATCTAATATTAGGACCTTGTATGAGAAATCCCCAGTAGCATGTCATTTTAAGGAAGCAGTGCATTCAGTAAGTCAGTTGAGATTCCACTTTATTGAGCATATTCCAAGAGACAGACGTAGAGGGGATAGGGAAAAATTAGTTACGGAAAGGGAGTCCTTTTGGATTTCCCAATTAGAAACTAGAGCTCCTTATGGAATGAACAAGGACTGGGATTTGACTGGTTTTTATAATATGTACTGTTTCTTTAAATGTTGAGCAATGTTTAGACAAGATGTTAAACTGTGATGTCATAATAGGTGAAGGGTATTTAAGTGAGCTGCATTTGTACCAATATTTACATGATTAAGGACAAGTGTTCGAAATATTGCACTTTTCTTTGTTTCACTTGAATATATTTTGAATTTACTGCACTTGTGCTGCTGCATTTAAACATGCCAGTTACTAAACTAGGGTTTTAGTTGCTAAATTGGAAATGTCTATTATAAGAAAAGCACATTTTGATATTCTTCTAGAACTGATGGGTTATTAATGACATGTGATGGATTCACTTGTGCATATTTCTTTTTTAAAACACGATGAGTCCTCGGATTTCATCCTTACTTGTGGGATATTCACCTCCTGGTCAGCAGGAGGAGGCAAAGAGCACCACAGCAGATCTGTTAAATAGCTCCTCCCTTCCCTCCCACTCCAGTCATTCTCTTTGCCTATGTTAGTGATAGGAAGAGGTAAAGTGAGGTGTTAGATTAGATTCTTCAATCAAGAGTTTATTATTTCTCCTGTTAAGTGTGGTCAGTCCACGGGTCATCATTACTTATGGGATATTAACTCCTCCCCAACAGGAAGTGCAAGAGGATCACCCAAGCAGAGCTGCTATATAGCTCCTCCCCTCTACGTCACACCCAGTCATTCTTTTGCACCCAACTAATAGATAGGATGTGTGAGAGGACTGTGGTGATTATACTTAGTTTTTATATCTTCAATCAAAAGTTTGTTATTTTAAAACAGCACCGGAGTGTGTTGTTCCTTCTCAGGTAGAATTTGAAGAAGAATCTACCTGAGTTTTTGGATGATTTTAGCCGGCGTAGCTAAAATTCATTTTGCTGTTCTCGGCCATTCTGAGGAGTGAGGTAAACTTCAGATCAGGGGACAGCGGGCAGGTTCACCTGCAAAGAGGTATGTTGCAGTATATTATTTTCTGAGGAATGGAATTGACTGAGAAAATACTGCCAATACCAATATAATGTAAGTTCAGCCTTAAATGCAGTAGTAGCAACTGGTATCAGGCTGTTTATGTATATATGTGTACACTTCTGTATTCTGGGGAATGGCACTTCTCTGGGTAATATTATATGCATATAATCTTTAGCCTTACTTGCAGTGGGACGTCTAGCAACAGGCTGTTTAATGGCATTTCATGATATTTGATTTTAAACGTTTTTTGCTGGCATGCTAAATTGTTTAAATATCTGAGGTACTGGGTGAAAAATTGTTTTTGGGCACTGTTTTTCCACTTGGCTATCGTTTATTTTAATCTGTGACAGTTTACTGAACTTCCCTCACTGCTGTGAGTGAGGGGGAGGGGCCTATTTTGGCGCTTTTGCTACGCATCAAAAATTCAGTCAAAAGTCTGTTTCTCTTCCTGCATGATCCGGATCGTCTCTACAGAGCTCAAGGGTCTTCAAAAATTATTTTGAAGGAGGTAATCACTCACAGCAGACCTGTGAGATTGTGCTTTGACTGTGATAAAAAACGTTTATATTTTGTAATTTTTTTCTGCCATTAAGGGTTAGTTATCCATTGCTAATGGGGGCAATCCTTTGCTAAATGTATGCCTTTACTGGGAAAAATCTGATTTCTCCAACATAGGTGTGTCCGGTCCACGGCGTCATCCTTACTTGTGGGATATTCTCTTCCCCAACAGGAAATGGCAAAGAGCCCAGCAAAGCTGGTCACATGATCCCTCCTAGGCTCCGCCTACCCCAGTCATTCTCTTTGCCGTTGTACAGGCAACATCTCCACGGAGATGGCTTAGAGTTTTTTAGTGTTTAACTGTAGTTTTTATTATTCAATCAAGAGTTTGTTATTTTAAAATAGTGCTGGTATGTACTATTTACTCAGAAACAGAAAAGAGATGAAGATTTCTGTTTGTATGAGGAAAATGATTTTAGCAACCGTTACTAAAATCCATGGCTGTTCCACACAGGACTGTTGAGAGGAATTAACTTCAGTTGGGGGAACAGTGAGCAGTCTCTTGCTGCTTGAGGTATGGCACATTCTAACAAGACGATGTAATGCTGGAAGCTGTCATTTTCCCTATGGGATCCGGTAAGCCATGTTTATTAAGATAGTAAATAAGGGCTTCACAAGGGCTTATTAAGACTGTAGACTTTTTCTGGGCTAAATCGATTCATTATTAACACATATTTAGCCTTGAGGAATCATTTAATCTGGGTATTTTGATAAGATTATATCGGCAGGCACTATTTTAGACAAATCATAGGCAGAGCCTCATTTTCGCGCCGGTGTTGCGCACTTGTTTTTGAGAGGCATGACATGCAGTCGCATGTGTGAGGAGCTCTGATACATAGAAAAGACTTTCTGAAGGCGTCATTTGGTATCGTATTCCCCTTTGGGCTTGGTTGGGTCTCAGCAAAGCAGATACCAGGGACTGTAAAGGGGTTAAAGTTAAAAACGGCTCCGGTTCCGTTAATTTAAGGGTTAAAGCTTCCAAATTTGGTGTGCAATACTTTTAAGGCTTTAAGACACTGTGGTGAAATTTTGGTGAATTTTGAACAATTCCTTCATATTTTTTCAAAAACATTTTAGCCAAAATGCACACTTATCAGCGTAAGCGCGGCTGCTCTGTTTTAGATACTGAAGAGCATGACGACGCTGATAATAATGGTTCTGAAGGGCCCCTAAACCAGTCTGAGGGGGCCAGGGAGGTTTTGTCTGAGGGAGAAATTACAGATTCAGGGAACATTTCTCAACAAGCTGAACCTGATGTGATTACGTTTAAATTTAAGTTGGAACATCTCCGCGCTCTGCTTAAGGAGGTATTATCCACTCTGGATGATTGTGACAATTTGGTCATCCCAGAGAAGCTATGTAAAATGGACAAGTTCCTAGAGGTCCCGGGGCTCCCAGAAGCTTTTCCTATACCCAAGCGGGTGGCGGACATTGTAAATAAAGAATGGGAAAGGCCCGGTATTCCTTTCGTCCCTCCCCCCATATTTAAAAGATTGTTTCCTATGGTCGACCCCAGAAAGGACTTATGGCAGACAGTCCCCAAGGTCGAGGGAGCGGTTTCCACTTTAAACAAACGCACCACTATACCCATAGAAGATAGTTGTGCTTTCAAAGATCCTATGGATAAAAAATTAGAAGGTTTACTTAAAAAGATGTTTGTTCAGCAGGGTTACCTTCTACAACCAATTTCATGCATTGTCCCTGTCGCTACAGCCGCATGTTTCTGGTTCGATGAGCTGGTAAAGGCGGTCGATAGTTATTCTCCTCCTTATGAGGAGATTATGGACAGAATCAATGCTCTCAAATTGGCTAATTCTTTCTCCCTAGACGCCACTTTGCAATTGGCTAGGTTAGCGGCTAAGAATTCTGGGTTTGCTATTGTGGCGCGCAGAGCGCTTTGGTTGAAATCTTGGTCAGCTGATGCGTCTTCCAAGAACAAGCTACTTAACATTCCTTTCAAGGGGAAAACGCTGTTTGGCCCTGACTTGAAAGAGATTATCTCTGATATCACTGGGGGTAAGGGCCATGCCCTTCCTCAGGATCGGCCTTTCAAGGCCAAAAATAAACCTAATTTTCGTCCCTTTCGTAGAAACGGACCAGCCCAAAGTGCTACGTCCTCTAAGCAAGAGGGTAATACTTCTCAAGCCAAGCAAGCTTGGAGACCAATGCAAGGCTGGAACAAGGGAAAGCAGGCCAAGAAACCTGCCACTGCTACCAAGACAGCATGAAATGTTGGCCCCCGATCCGGGACCGGATCTGGTGGGGGGCAGACTCTCTCTCTTCGCTCAGGCTTGGGCAAGAGATGTTCTGGATCCTTGGACACTAGAAATAGTCTCCCAAGGTTATCTTCTGGAATTCAAGGGGCTTCCCCCAAGGGGGAGGTTCCACAGGTCTCAGTTGTCTTCAGACCACATAAAAAGACAGGCATTCTTACATTGTGTAGAAGACCGGTTAACAATGGGAGTGATTCATCCTGTTCCGTTAGGAGAACAAGGGATGGGGTTCTACTCCAATCTGTTCATAGTTCCCAAAAAAGAGGGAACGTTCAGACCAATCTTAGATCTCAAGATCTTAAACAAGTTTCTCAAGGTTCCATCGTTCAAGATGGAAACCATTCGAGCAATTCTTCCTTCCATCCAGGAAGGTCAATTCATGACCACGGTGGATTTAAAGGATGCGTATCTACATATTCCTATCCACAAGGAACATCATCGGTTCCTAAGGTTCGCATTCCTGGACAAGCATTACCAGTTCGTGGCGCTTCCTTTCGGATTAGCCACTGCTCCAAGGATTTTCACAAAGGTACTAGGGTCCCTTCTAGCTGTGCTAAGACCAAGGGGCATTGCTGTAGTACCTTACTTGGACGACATTCTGATTCAAGCGTCGTCCCTTCCTCAAGCAAAGGCTCACACGGACATCGTCCTGGCCTTTCTCAGATCTCACGGATGGAAAGTGAACGTGGAAAAGAGTTCTCTATCTCCGTCAACAAGGGTTCCCTTCTTGGGAACAATAATAGAGTCCTTAGAAATGAGGATTTTTCTGACAGAGGCCAGAAAAACAAGACTTCTAGACTCTTGTCGGATACTTCATTCCGTTCCTCTTCCTTCCATAGCGCAGTGCATGGAAGTGATAGGTTTGATGGTAGCGGCAATGGACATAGTTCCTTTTGCGCGCATTCATCTAAGACCATTACAACTGTGCATGCTCAGTCAGTGGAATGGGGACTTTACAGACTTGTCTCCGAGGATACAAGTAAATCAGAGGACCAGAGACTCACTCCGTTGGTGGCTGTCCCTGGACAACCTGTCACAAGGGATGACCTTCCGCAGACCAGAGTGGGTCATTGTCACGACCGACGCCAGTCTGATGGGCTGGGGCGCGGTCTGGGGATCCCTGAAAGCTCAGGGTCTTTGGTCTCGGGAAGAATCTCTTCGACCGATAAATATTCTGGAACTGAGAGCGATATTCAATGCTCTCAAGGCTTGGCCTCAGCTAGCGAGGGCCAAGTTCATAGGGTTTCAATCAGACAACATGACAACTGTTGCGTACATCAACCATCAGGGGGGAACAAGGAGTTCCCTGGCGATGGAAGAAGTGACCAAAATCATTCAATGGGCGGAGTCTCACTCCTGCCACCTGTCTGCAATCCACATCCCAGGAGTGGAAAATTGGGAAGCGGATTTTCTGAGTCGTCAGACATTGCATCCGGGGGAGTGGGAACTCCATCCGGAAATCTTTGCCCAAATTACTCAACTGTGGGGCATTCCAGACATGGATCTGATGGCCTCTCGTCAGAACTTCAAAGTTCCTTGCTACGGGTCCAGATCCAGGGATCCCAAGGCGGCTCTAGTGGATGCACTAGTAGCACCTTGGACCTTCAAACTAGCTTATGTATTTCCGCCGTTTCCTCTCATCCCCAGGCTGGTAGCCAGGATCAATCAGGAGAGGGCGTCGGTGATCTTGATAGCTCCTGCGTGGCCACGCAGGACTTGGTATGCAGATCTGGTGAATATGTCATCGGCTCCACCATGGAAGCTACCTTTGAGACGAGACCTTCTTGTTCAAGGTCCGTTCGAACATCCGAATCTGGTCTCACTCCAGCTGACTGCTTGGAGATTGAACGCTTGATCTTATCGAAGCGAGGGTTCTCAGATTCTGTTATCGATACTCTTGTTCAGGCCAGAAAGCCTGTAACTAGAAAGATTTACCACAAAATTTGGAAAAAATATATCTGTTGGTGTGAATCTAAAGGATTCCCTTGGGACAAGGTTAAGATTCCTAAGATTCTATCCTTCCTTCAAGAAGGATTGGAAAAAGGATTATCTGCAAGTTCCCTGAAGGGACAGATTTCTGCCTTGTCTGTGTTACTTCACAAAAAGCTGGCAGCTGTGCCAGATGTTCAAGCCTTTGTTCAGGCTCTGGTTAGAATCAAGCCTGTTTACAAACCTTTGACTCCTCCTTGGAGTCTCAACTTAGTTCTTTCAGTTCTTCAGGGGGTTCCGTTTGAACCCTTACATTCCGTTGATATTAAGTTATTATCTTGGAAAGTTTTGTTTTTGGTTGCGATTTCTTCTGCTAGAAGAGTTTCAGAATTATCTGCTCTGCAGTGTTCTCCTCCTTATCTGGTGTTCCATGCAGATAAGGTGGTTTTACGTACTAAACCTGGTTTTCTTCCAAAAGTTGTTTCTAACAAAAACATTAACCAGGAGATTATCGTACCTTCTCTGTGTCCGAAACCAGTTTCAAAGAAGGAACGTTTGTTGCACAATTTGGATGTTGTTCGCGCTCTGAAATTCTATTTAGACGCTACAAAGGATTTTAGACAAACATCTTCCTTGTTTGTTGTTTATTCCGGCAAAAGGAGAGGTCAAAAAGCAACTTCTACCTCTCTCTCTTTTTGGATTAAAAGCATCATCAGATTGGCTTACTAGACTGCCGGACGGCAGCCTCCCGAAAGAATCACAGCTCATTCCACTAGGGCTGTGGCTTCCACATGGGCCTTCAAGAACGAGGCTTCTGTTGATCAGATATGTAGGGCAGCGACTTGGTCTTCACTGCACACTTTTACCAAATTTTACAAGTTTGATACTTTTGCTTCTTCTGAGGCTATTTTTGGGAGAAAGGTTTTGCAAGCCGTGGTGCCTTCCATCTAGGTGACCTGATTTGCTCCCTCCCATCATCCGTGTCCTAAAGCTTTGGTATTGGTTCCCACAAGTAAGGATGACGCCGTGGACCGGACACACCTATGTTGGAGAAAACAGAATTTATGTTTACCTGATAAATTACTTTCTCCAAGGGTGTGTCGGGCCCACGGCCCGCCCTGGTTTTTTAATCAGGTCTGCTAATTTATTTTCTTTAACTACAGTCACCACGGTATCATATGGTTTCTCCTATGCAAATATTCCTCCTTAACGTCGGTCGAATGACTGGGGTAGGCGGAGCCTAGGAGGGATCATGTGACCAGCTTTGCTGGGCTCTTTGCCATTTCCTGTTGGGGAAGAGAATATCCCACAAGTAAGGATGACGCCGTGGACCGGACACACCGTTGGAGAAAGTAATTTATCAGGTAAACATAAATTCTGTTTTTTATAATTTTTCAAGTTCCTTATTATTAAACTGTCATAATTTTTTTCTGTGCTTCTTAAAGGCACAGTGCGTTTTTCTCATTACTTGTAATTTGAGTGAAAAGTATTTCCAAGCTTGCTAGTTTAATTGCTAGTTAAACATGTCTGACTCAGAGGAATATCTCTGTGCTATATGTGCAAAAGCCAAGGTGGAGCCCAATAGAAATTTATGTACTAATTGCATTGATGCTACTTTGAATAAGAGTCATTCTGTACAAATTGAACATCATTCACCAAACAACGAGGGGGAAGTTATGTCGACTAACTTGCCTCACGTGTCAGTACCTGCATCTCCCGCTTGGGAGGTGCGTGATATTGTAACGCCGAGTACTTCAGGGCGGCCATTACAAATCACACTACAGGACATGGCTAATGTTATGACTGAAGTTTTGTCTAAATTACCAGAACTTAGAGGTAAGCTAGATCACTCTGGGGTGAGAACAGAGTGCGCTGATAATATTAGGGCCATGTCAGATACTGCGTCACAATTTGCAGAACATGAGGACGGAGAGCTTCATTCTGCGGGTGACGGATCTGATCCAAATAAACTGGATTCAGACATTTCAAATTTTAAATTTAAGCTGGAAAACCTCCGTGTATTACTAGGGGAGGTCTTAGCGGCTCTGAATGATTGTAACACAGTTGCAATACCAGAGAAAATGTGTAGGTTGGATAAATATTTTGCGGTACCGTCGAGTACTGACGTTTTTCCAATACCTAAGAGACTTACTGAAATTGTTACTAAGGAGTGGGACAGACCCGGTGTGCCTTTCTCACCCCCTCCTATATTCAGAAAGATGTTTCCAATAGACGCCACCACACGGGACTTATGGCAAACGGTCCCTAAGGTGGAGGGAGCAGTTTCTACTTTAGCTAAGCGTACCACTATCCCGGTGGAGGATAGCTGCGCCTTTTCAGATCCAATGGATAAAAAGTTAGAGGGTTACCTTAAGAAAATGTTTGTTCAACAAGGTTTTATATTGCAACCCCTTGCATGCATTGCGTCTGTAACGGCTGCAGCAGCTTTTTGGTTTGAGTCTCTGGAAGAGACCCTTGAATCAGCTCCATTAGATGAGATTACACACAAGCTTAAAACCCTTAAGCTAGCTAATTCATTTTTTTCTGATGCCGTAGTACACTTAACTAAACTTACGGCTAAGAATTCCGGATTCGCCATTCAGGCACGCAGAGCGCTGTGGCTAAAATCCTGGTCAGCTGATGTTACTTCTAAATCTAAACTACTTAACATACCTTTCAAAGGGCAGACCTTATTCGGGCCCGGTTTGAAGGAAATTATCGCTGACATTACAGGAGGTAAAGGCCATGCCCTGCCTCAAGACAGAGCCAAACCTAGGGCTAGACAGTCTAATTTTCGTGCCTTTCGTAACTTCAAGGCAGGAGCAGCATCAACTTCCTCTGCACCAAAACAGGAAGGAGCTGTTGCTCGATACAGACAAGGCTGGAAACCTAACCAGTCCTGGAACAAGGGCAAACAGGCCAGAAAGCCTGCTGCTGCCCCTAAGACAGCATGAAGTGAAGGCCCCCGATCCGGGAACGGATCTAGTGGGGGGCAGACTCTCTCTCTTCGCCCAGGCTTGGGCAAGAGATGTCCAGGATCCCTGGGCGTTAGAGATCATATCTCAGGGATATCTTCTGGACTTCAAAGCCTCTCCCCCAAAAGGGAGATTTCATCTTTCAAGGTTGTCAACAAACCAGATAAAGAAAGAGGCGTTCCTACGCTGTGTACAAGATCTTTTACTAATGGGAGTGATCCATCCGGTTCCGCGGTCGGAACACGGACAAGGTTTTTACTCAAATCTGTTTGTGGTTCCCAAGAAAGAAGGAACCTTCAGACCAATCTTGGATTTAAAGATCCTAAACAAGTTCCTAAGAGTTCCATCGTTCAAAATGGAAACTATTCGGACAATCTTACCCATGATCCAAAAGGGTCAATACATGACCACAGTGGATTTAAAGGATGCCTACCTTCATATACCGATTCACAAAGATCATTACCGGTATCTAAGGTTTGCCTTCCTAGACAGGCATTACCAGTTTGTAGCTCTTCCATTCGGGTTGGCTACGGCTCCAAGAATCTTCACAAAGGTTCTGGGCTCTCTTCTGGCGGTGCTAAGGCCGCGAGGAATTTCGGTGGCTCCGTACCTAGACGACATTCTGATACAAGCGTCAAGCTTTCAAACTGCCAAGTCTCATACAGAGTTAGTACTGGCATTTCTAAGGTCGCATGGGTGGAAGGTGAACGTAGAGAAGAGTTCTCTCTTACCACTCACAAGGGTTCCCTTCTTGGGGACTCTTATAGACTCTGTAGAAATGAAGATTTACCTGACAGAAGACAGGTTAACAAAGCTTCAAAATGCTTGCCGTGTCCTTCATTCCATTCAACACCCGTCAGTGGCTCAATGCATGGAGGTAATCGGCTTAATGGTAGCGGCAATGGACATAGTACCCTTTGCACGCCTACATCTCAGACCGCTGCAATTGTGCATGCTGAGTCAGTGGAATGGGGATTACTCAGATTTGTCCCCTACTCTGAATCTGGATCAAGAGACCAGAAATTCTCTTCTATGGTGGCTTTCTCGGCCACATCTGTCCAGGGGGATGCCATTCAGCAGACCAGATTGGACAATTGTAACAACAGACGCCAGCCTACTAGGTTGGGGTGCTGTCTGGAATTCCCTGAAGGCTCAGGGATCATGGACTCAGGAGGAGAGTCTCCTTCCAATAAACATTCTGGAATTGAGAGCAGTTCTCAATGCCCTTCTGGCTTGGCCTCAGTTAACAACTCGGGGGTTCATCAGGTTTCAGTCGGACAACATCACGACTGTAGCTTACATCAACCATCAAGGAGGGACAAGAAGCTCCCTAGCGATGATGGAAGTATCAAAGATAATTCGCTGGGCAGAGTCTCACTCTTGCCACCTGTCAGCGATCCACATTCCTGGAGTGGAAAACTGGGAGGCGGATTTCCTAAGTCGTCAGACTTTTCATCCGGGGGAGTGGGAACTTCATCCGGAGATCTTTGCCCAAATACTTCGACTTTGGGGCAAACCAGAGATAGATCTCATGGCGTCTCGCCAGAACGCCAAGCTTCCTTGTTACGGGTCCAGGTCCAGGGACCCGGGAGCAGTCCTGGTAGATGCTTTGACAGCACCTTGGACCTTCGGGATGGCCTATGTGTTTCCACCCTTCCCGATGTTTCCTCGATTGATTGCCAGGATCAAACAGGAGAGAGCATCGGTGATTCTGATAGCGCCTGCGTGGCCACGCAGGACCTGGTATGCAGATCTAGTGGACATGTCATCCTGTCCACCTTGGTCTCTGCCTCTGAGACAGGACCTTCTAATTCAGGGTCCTTTCAAACATCAAAATCTAATTTCTCTGAAGCTGACTGCTTGGAAATTGAACGCTTGATTTTATCAAAGCGTGGTTTTTCGGAATCAGTTATTGATACCTTAATACAGGCTAGGAAGCCTGTTACCAGAAAGATTTACCATAAAATATGGCGTAAATACTTACATTGGTGCGAATCCAAGAGTTACTCATGGAGTAAAGTTAGGATTCCTAGGATATTGTCCTTTCTACAAGAAGGTTTAGAAAAGGGTTTATCTGCTAGTTCCTTAAAGGGTTAGAAATTGATTCCCATGTGAAACTAATTAAACTATATTATTATAATTACTATGATAAATGTAGTAATTTAAAATAGTTTTTTTTATTAAATTAAGCTTTCACATACCTTCATTTTAAAGGTTAAATTGTCATGAAATGTGTGATAATGACAGCCCTTAAAATGAGGCATGGCTCACATAATCCAGCATCCGCCCCCCATCCAATGGTAAAGCTGCTGGGCCCCTTAATTTAAATAATACATTCAGTCAGCATCGCATGCGCAGTACTGACGTTAAAGCACAGCTGTTCACAGCTTAGTTATCCTATTGGTTGAAGGGGCAGCTTCACACCGGAGACAGGGAACAATATAAACAGGTTCTCTATTACTCACGCTTCAGTATGAGAGCTGTGCTGCAAGACTTTAAAAGCTGCTTCTGTGCTACACTTTATCCCTGCTGCACTAAGGAGAGCAGCGTGTATACTAGAATTCTTCCCTGCCTGTGATTAAGTCCATCTGTGTTTTAGAAGTTAACTACGGCAGTGAGTTTGAGAGCTATGTTTATTTAACTGTCGGGCTCATCTTCCCCCCTCCCTCTGGCTGTGTTTGCTTGATTAATGATTGACAGTGAGGGCTCCGTTTCCACATAAAAGCAAACACAGTCAGAGGGAGGGGGGAAGATGAGCCCGACAGTTAAATAAACATAGCTCTCAAACTCACTGCCGTAGTTAACGTCTAAAACACAGATGGACTTCATCACAGGCAGGGAAAAATTCTAGTATACACGCTGCTCTAATAAATGTCTCTTCCCCTCATTTGCAAGCGATGATTTGCACTCAATCCGTGACTCTCTTGATGCCGGTGTCAAAGAATTTATGCTTCTGTCAGGAGACTGGGGGACGAGTCTGCGCAGTGCGCATGTGATGCTTATAAAATAGTTTTAATGCGCATGCGGGCCACCATGATGTTTCTACCTAGGTAGAACATCATAACAGGCCCCATATAATGCTTAGAAAATGGGTTTGGCGCAGTACTAAGTTTCAAATTGAAATTACAAAAAAAAAGAAAGAAAACTTTACAAAGGTACCAATTGCAAATGTATTTATTATTTTAAGAAGTATTTAATAAGTAAAAAAAAAAATTTAGGTTTACTATCCCTTTAAAGGGACAGATCTCAGCTCTGTCCATTCTTTTACACAAACGTCTGTCAGAAGTTCCAGACGTTCAGGCTTTTTGCCAGGCTTTGGCCAGGATTAAGCCTGTGTTTAAAACTGTTGCTCCACCATTGAGCTTAAATTTAGTTCTTAACGTTTTACAGGGTGTTCCGTTTGAACCCCTTCATTCCATTGATATCAAGCTGTTATCTTGGAAAGTTCTGTTTTTAATGGCTATTTCCTCGGCTCGTAGAGTCTCTGAGTTATCAGCCTTACATTGTGATTCTCCGTATCTGATTTTTCATTCAGATAAGGTAGTTCTGCGTACTAAACCTGGGTTCTTACCTAAGGTTGTCACTAATAAGAATATCAATCAAGAGATTGTTGTGCCATCATTGTGTCCGAATCCTTCTTCAAAGAAGGAACGACTTCTGCACAATCTAGATGTAGTCCGTGCCCTGAAATTTTATTTACAGGCAACTAAAGATTTTCGCCAAACTTCTTCCCTGTTTGTCGTTTATTCTGGACAGAGGAGAGGTCAAAAAGCTTCTGCTACCTCTCTCTCTTTTTGGCTTCGTAGCATAATATGTTTAGCCTATGAGACTGCTGGACAGCAGCCTCCTGAAAGAATTACAGCTCATTCCACTAGAGCTGTGGCTTCCACTTGGGCCTTTAAGAATGAGGCCTCTGTTGAACAGATTTGCAAGGCTGCAACTTGGTCTTCTCTTCATACTTTTTCCAAATTTTACAAATTTGACACTTTTGCTTCTTCGGAGGCTGTTTTTGGGAGAAAGGTTCTTCAGGCAGTGGTTCCTTCCGTATAAAGATCCTGCCTGTCCCTCCCGTCATCCGTGTACTTTAGCTTTGGTATTGGTATCCCAGAAGTAATGATGACCCGTGGACTGACCACACTTAACAGGAGAAAACATAATTTATGCTTACCTGATAAATTCCTTTCTCCTGTAGTGTGGTCAGTCCACGGCCCGCCCTGTTTTTTATGGCAGGTCTAAATTTTTAAATTATACTCCAGTCACCACTGCACCCTATAGTTTCTCCTTTCTCGTTTGGTTCTTGGTCGAATGACTGGGTGTGACGTAGAGGGGAGGAGCTATATAGCAGCTCTGCTTGGGTGATCCTCTTGCACTTCCTGTTGGGGAGGAGTTAATATCCCAGAAGTAATGATGACCCGTGGACTGACCACACTACAGGAGAAAGGAATTTATCAGGTAAGCATAAATTATGTTTTTTAACGTAGTGTCAGAGTGTGCTGCTTTGTTCTAGGGTGTAGCCGTGGTCCATATCAGTCTCTACAGTAGAGCATTTGGTGGCTTTAGAGCAATGGGAACTTGTGGGACATAATTCTCACTGCGCCTCCCATACATTTATGCTGCCCTAACCCTGAAAAATCTGAGGGATATTACTCAGTATTTTCTCTTATTTCACAGGCCCATGTGAGGGAGAGGACCTCTCAAGCCTGGGAGCTGCCTTTGCTGTCGGGCAGAATGAGGTAAGTGCTGACTTTTATTTCTGGGGTTAAAAGGAGGACTCAGAAGAAGTTAGACACTTAGTTTGTGAGTAAATCACAAATAGCCATTAGCACAATAATATTCTAAAAGACTTTATTGGATCAATCTGTCAGCGACGTTTCGAGGTATTACCCTCTTAATCATGCTAATAAAATGATCACTTCATTACATTTAAATACCCTCTCAATGGTGCCAAACTGACCTCTCAGGGCCCTAAGGTCGTCATCTAGTGGCTAAATAACACCTACACCATTTAAAAACAGTTTTTTAAGTAACAGTATTCAAATTAAAAACATAGGGATAACATAACATTTGTAACACTTGTATAAATATATATAACTTTTCTTATTCAAATATGCCTTATGTGAATTATAATACAGCAGATAATTTAAATTAGTTTCTAACTTGTGTAATTACAGTGCATTATTAGATGTTGAATATTAAACATTAAATAATTATAAATCGTGGAATTTAGTGGAATAGTTATTTTAGTTATTTCAAATAGGGACAGACTATCGAAAACATAAATCAAAATCCCTATTTAAACCTCTTGGGATTAATGTGTCAAAGTGGTGTATCCACCACATTTCACGTTGTTTTAACAATGTTTCTCTGTTTCCAACATTGCGTTGAAAATTGATGTGCTCAATGACTTGCCATCTAAGCTGGCTGATTGCATGACCCTTGTCAATAAAATGTTTTGACAAGGGTGCATCCAAATTCTTTCTTCTGATGTTTCATCTATGCTGGCTAAGTCTTTCTCTTATTAATTGGGTGGTCTCCCCCAAGTAAATTAAAGAGCACGGACACTTGATTAAATAAATGACATAGCTACTATTACATGTGTGGTACCCTTTGATATTATATTCTTTCCCATTGTGAGGATGATAGAAACTCTTGCCCTTTATCATAGAGTTGCAGCTGGCACAATTTAAGCAAGGAAAGCAACCCTTATTTTTACCCCCAATATAAGCCTTTTTTATTTCTCTGGCCAGACCCACATCTGATCTAACCAATTGGTCTCTGATGTTACTAACCCTTCTAAAGGCTATTAAAGGTGGTTCCCTGAATTCTTCTATTGAGGGATTGCAATCTTTGAATACGTGCCAATTTCTTTTAATAGCTTTGCTAATAATCTCACTGTAAGGATTATATTGTGACACAAAGACCAATTTATTGGCTTTCTTTCCCTCTAACTGATGTTTTCTAATCTCAGGATGTTCTACTTCCCTAATTTTCTCCTCTATTAACTCACATGGGTAACCCCTAGTAATAAATTTATTAGCCATTTCATTTAATCTTTTTTTACAAAGTGAATCATTGTTAACTATACTTTTTACTCTAACGAGCTGGCTTTTAGGAAGTGATTCAATAAGTCTCTTAGGGTGAAAACTTTTGAAGTGTAACAGTGTATTTTTGTCTGTTTCCTTTGTGTATAAGTCTACATTAAGGACATTATTTCCCTTTGACACACTTGTATCTAAAAAGGTAACTGTTTGTTCACTATAGTTTACCGTAAACTGAAGCCCTCTCACCTTAGAGTTCATTTCACTTACAAACTCCAAGAGGCTCTCAATGTTGCCCCACCACACGCCAAAGACGTCATCTATATATCTCCACCAGATGGCGCCATATCTCTGATAGAGTTCGCTTTCATATACATAGCGTTCTTCAAATTCGCTCATGTACAAAGTGGCGTATGATGGGGCAACATTGGTGCCCATGGCTGTTCCCTTCTTTTGTCTAAACCACTGATCCTGAAACAGAAAAAAATTCCAAAATAAAATCAATCTGAATAAATCTTCTAGAAATTGGCACTAAGGTATAGAGTACCTGCTGTTCACCATGAAAGTCTTTTTAATTACGGCTATGCCGGTCTCATGTTTTATCGACGTATAGAGACTTTTGACGTCCATGGTGAACAGCAGGTACCTATCTGTAGGAAATTCCAGTGCTTTAATTTTCATAAGGAAATGTCCTGTATCTTTGATGTAACTTGCCATGTTGGCAACCTTTGGCTGTAGTAGTCTATCCAAATACTTGGATATGTTTGTAAAAACAGACTCTACACAGGCCACTATAGGCCTCCCTGGTGGTCTAATGGGATCCTTATGGATTTTTGTCACTGTATAGAAAATTGGATTTTTTGGATTCTCTACATACAAATATTGTGCAAGTTTTTCATCAATTATACCCTGTGTTAGTGCCCTATCCAACAAATATTTGATTTCTTTTTGTATCATTTTAGTGGGATTACCACTTATTTTTTCATATGAAAGCAAGAGGGGAACTTTGTTCAATCCTAGCTGCCCTGGAGACCTAACCAGGCTTGGAACAAGGGTAAACAGGCCAAAAAAGCCTGCTGCTGCCACTAAGACAGCATGAAGGGGTAGCTCCCAATCCGGGACCGGATCAAGTAGGGGGCAGACTTTCTCTCTTTGCTCAGGCCTGGGCAAGAGACGTTCAGGACTCCTGGGCCGTAGAAATTGTAACCCAGGGGTATCTCCTATATTTCAAAGATTCTCCTCCAAGGGGGAGGTTCCATCTTTCTCAATTGTCTGTAAACCAGACAAAAAGAGAGGCGTTCTTACGCTGTGTAGAAGACCTTTTTACCATGGGAGTGATCTGCCCAGTTCCGAAAACAGAACAGGGGCAAGGTTTCTACTCCAATCTGTTTGTGGTTCCCAAAAAAGAGGGAACCTTCAGACCAATTCTAGATCTCAAGATCCTAAACCAATTCCTAAGAGTTCCATCCTTCAAGATGGAGACCATTTAAACTATTTTACCAATGATCCAGGAGGGTAAATATATGACTACCGTGGATCTAAAGGATGCGTATCTACACATTCCTATCCACAAAGATCATCACCAGTTCCTCAGGTTTGCCTTTCTGGACAGGCATTACCAGTTTGTGGCTCTTCCCTTCGGGTTGGCCACGGCGCCAGGAATCTTCACAAAGGTGCTAGGGTCCCTTCTGGCGGTCCTAAGGCCGAGGGGCATAGCAGTGGCGCCTTATCTAGACGACATCTTAATTCAAGCGTCGACTTTCCAACTTGCCAAGTCTCACACGGACTTAGTGTTGGCCTTTCTAAGATCTCATGGGTGGAAGGTGAACGTGAAAAAGAGTTCTCTTATTCCTCTCACAAGAGTTCCATTCCTGGGAACTCTGATAGATTCAGTGGACATGAAGATATTTCTGACGGAGGTTAGAAAATCAAAGATTTTAACCACCTGCCGAGCTCTTCATTCCATTCATCGGCTGTCAGTGGCTCAGTGTATGGAGGTAATCGGACTTATGGTAGCGGCAATGGACATAGTTCCGTTTGCTCGCTTGCATCTCAGACCACTGCAACTCTGCATGCTCAAACAGTGGAATGGGGATTATGCAGATTTATCTCCTCAGATATATCTGGATCAAGAGACCAGAGACTCTCTTCTTTGGTGGTTGTCACAGGATCACCTGTCCAGGGGAATGTGTTTCCGCAGGCCAGCGGGGGTTATTGTGACAACGGACACCAGCCTACTGGGCTGGGGTGCAGTCTGGAATTCCCTGAAAGCACAGGGTTTGTGGACTCAGGAGAAGGCCCTCCTACCGATAAATATTCTGGAATTAAGACCGATATTCAATGCTCTTCAGGCGTGGCCTCAGCTGGCTTTGGCCGGATTCATCAGGTTTCAGTCGGACAACATCACGACTGTAGCTTATATCAATCATCAGGGGGGAACAAGGAGTTCCTTGGCGATGATAGAAATTTCCAGGATAATCCGATGGGCAGAGACTCACTCTTGCCATCTATCAGTGATCTATATCCCAGGTGTAGAGTACTGGGAGGCAGATTTTCTAAGTCGTCAGACTTTTCATCCGGGGGAGTGGGAGCTCCATCCGGAGGTGTTTGCTCAACTGGTTCAGTTATGGGGCACACCAGGATTGGATCTGATGGCGTCTCGTCAGAACGCCAAACTTCCTCGTTACGGATCCAGGTCAAGGGATCCTCAGGCAGTACTGATAGATGCTCTAGCAGTACCCTGGTCGTTCAACCTGGTTTATGTGTTTCCACCATTCTCTCTCCTTCCGCGTCTGATTGCCAGAATCAAACAGGAGAGAGCTTCGGTGATTTTGATAGCGCCTGCGTGGCCACGCAGGACTTGGTATGCAGACCTGGTGGACATGTCATCTCTGCCACCATGGACTCTGCCACTGAGACGGGACCTTTTGATTCAAGGTCCATTCAAGCATCCAAATCTAATTTCTCTGCAACTGACTGCTTGGAGATTGAACGCTTGATTCTATCAAAGCGGGGTTTCTCTGAGTCGATCATAGGTACCTTGATTCAGGCTTGAAAGCCTGTCACCAGGAAGATCTATCATAAGATATGGCGTAAATATCTTTTTTGGTGTGAATCAAAAGAATACTCATGGAGTAAGATCAGGATTCCTAGGATTTTGTCTTTTCTCCAAGAAGGATTGGAGAAAGGATTGTCCGCTAGTTCCTTAAAGGGACAGATATCTGCTTTGTTTATTCTGTTGCACAAGCGTCTGGCAGATGTCCCAGACGTTTAGGCTTTTTGTCAGGCTTTAGTTAGAATTAAGCCTGTGTTTAAACCTGTTGCTCTGCCATGGAGTCTCAATTTAGTTCTTAAAGTTCTTCAGGGGGTTCCGTTTGAACCCATGCATTTCATAGATATTAAGCTTCTATCTTGGAAAGTTCTGTTTCTAGTTGCTATCTCTTCAGCTCGAAGAGTTTCTGAACTATCTGCATTACAATGTGACTCGCCTTATCTTGTTTTCCATGCTGATAAGGTGGTTTTGCGTACCAAACCTGGGTTCCTCCCTAAGGTTGTTTCTAACAGGAATATCAATCAGGAAATTGTTGTTCCTTCTCTGTGTCCTAATCCTTCTTCTAAGAAGGACCGTCTGTTGCACAACTTGGACGTGGTTCGTGCCTTGAAGTTTTATTTGCAGACAACCAAAGATTTCTTTCATGTAATTAGCAAGAGTCCATGAGCTAGTGACGTATGGGATATACATTCCTACCAGGAGGGGCAAAGTTTCCCACACCTCAAAATGCCTATAAATACACCCCTCACCACACCCACAAATCAGTTTTACAAACTTTGCCTCCCATGGAGGTGGTGAAGTAAGTTTGTGCTAGATTCTTCGTTGATATGCGCTTTGCAGCAGGCTGGAGCCCAGTTTTCCTCTCAGCGTGCAGTGAATGTCAGAGGGATGTGAAGAGAGTATTGCCTATTTGAATTCAATGATCTCCTTCTACGGGGTCTATTTCATAGGTTCTCTGTTATCGGTCGTAGAGATTCATCTCTTACCTCCCTTTTCAGATCGACGATATACTCTTATATATACCATTACCTCTACTGATTCTCATTTCAGTACTGGTTTGGCTTTCTACTACATGTAGATGAGTGTCCTGGGGTAAGTAAGTCTTATTTTTGTGACACTCTAAGCTATGGTTGCGCACTTTTATATAAAGTTCTAAATATATGTGTTTAAACATTTATTTGCCTTGATTCAGGATGTTCAACTTTCCTTATTTCAGACAGTCAGTTTCATTATTTGGGATAATGCATTTGAATAATCAATTTTTTCTTACCTTAAAATTTGACTTTTTTCTCCTGTGGGCTGTTAGGCTCGCGGGGGCTGAAAATGCTTCATTTTATTGCGTCATTCTTGGCGCGGACTTTTTTTGCGCAAAAATTTTCTTTGTCATTTCCGGCGTCATACTTGTCGCCGGAAGTTGCGTAATTTTTTGACGTTTTTGCGCCAAAAATGTCGGCGTTACCGGATGTGGCATAATTTTTTGGCACTTAAAGCATTTAGGCGCCAAATAATGTGGGCGTCTTTTTTGGCGCTAAAAAATATGGGCGTCATTATTGTCCCCACATTATTTAAGTCTCATTGTTTATTTGCTTCTGGTTGCTAGAAGCTTGTTCATTGGCATTTTTTCCCATTCCTGAAACTGTCTTTTAAGGAATTTGATCAATTTTGCTTTATATGTTGTTTTTTCTATTACATATTGCAAGATGTCTCAGATTGACCCTGAATCAGAAGATACTTCTGGAAAATTGCTGCCTGATGCTGGATCTACCAAAGTTAAGTGTATTTGTTGTAAACTTGTGGTATCTGTTCCTCCGGCTGTTGTTTGTAATGAATGTCATGACAAACTTGTTAATGCAGATAATATTTCCTTTAGTAATGTTCCATTACCTGTTGCTGTTCCATCAACATCTAATATTCAGGGTGTTCCTGTTAACATAAGAGATTTTGTTTCTAAATCTATTAAGAAGGCTATGTCTGTTATTCCTCCTTCTAGTAAACGTAAAAGGTCTTTTAAAACTTCTCATTTTTCAGATGAATTTTTAAATGAACATCATCATTCTGATTCTGATAATGATTCCTCTGGTTCAGAGGATTCTGTTTCAGAGGTTGATACTGATAAATCTTCATATTTATTTAAAATGGAATTTATTCGTTCTTTGCTTAAAGAAGTCTTAATTGCATTAGAAATAGAGGAATCTGGTCCTCTTGATACTAAATCTAAACGTTTGAATACGGTTTTTAAACCTCCTGTAGTTATTCCAGAGGTTTTTCCCGTCCCTGATGCTATTTCTGAAGTAATTTCCAGGGAATGGAATAATTTGGGTAATTCATTTACTCCTTCTAAATGGTTTAAGCAATTATATCCTGTGCCATCTGACAGATTAGAGTTTTGGGACAAAATCCCTAAGGTTGATGGGGCTATCTCTACTCTTGCTAAACGTACTACTATTCCTACAGCAGATAGTACTTCCTTTAAGGATCCTTTAGATAGGAAAATTGAATCCTTTCTAAGAAAAGCTTACTTATGTTCAGGTAATCTTCTTAGACCTGCTATATCTTTGGCGGATGTTGCTGCAGCCTCAACTTTCTGTTTGGAAGCTTTAGCACAACAAGTAACAGATCATAATACTCATAGCATTGTTAATCTTCAACATGCTAATAACTTTATTTGTGATGCCATCTTTGATATCATTAGGGTTGATTTCAGGTATATGTCTAGCTATTTTAGCTAGAAGAGCTTTATGACTTAAAACCTGGAATGCTGATATGTCTTCTAAGTCAACTTTGCTTTCCCTTTCTTTCCAGGGTAATAAATTGTTTGGTTCACAGTTGGATTCTATTATTTCAACTGTTACTGGGGGGAAAGGAACTTTTTTACCACAGGATAAAAAATCTAAAGGTAAATTTAGGTCTGCTAATCTTTTTCGTTCCTTTCGTCACAATAAGGAACAAAAGCCTGATCCTTCCCCTACAGGAGTGGTATCAGTTTGGAAACCATCTCCAGTCTGGAATAAATCCAAGCCTTTTAGAAAGCCAAAGCCAGCTCCCAAGTCCACATGAAGGTGCGTCCCTCATTCCAGCCCAGCTGGTAGGGGGCAGATTACGATTTTTCAAAGAAATTTGGATCAATTAGATTCACAATCTTTGGATCCAGAACATTGTTTCACAAGGGTACAGAATAGGCTTCAAGATAAGGCCTCCTGCAAGAAGATTTTTTCTTTCCCGTGTCCCAATAAATCCAGTGAAGGCTCAAGCATTTCTGAAATGTGTTTCAGATCTAGAGTTGGCTGGAGTAATTATGCCAGTTCCAGTTCTGGAACAGGGGCTGGGGTTTTACTCAAATCTCTTCATTGTACCAAAGAAGGAGAATTCCTTCAGGCCAGTTCTGGATTTAAAAATATTGAATCGTTATGTAAGGATACCAACATTCAAAATGGTAACTATAAGGACTATTCTGCATTTTGTTCAGCAAGGGCATTATATGTCCACAATAGATTTACAAGATGCATATCTGCATATTCCGATTCATCCAGATCACTATCAGTTTCTGAGATTGTCTTTCCTAGACAAGCATTACCCGTTTGTGGCTCTGCCGTTTGGCATAGCAACAGCTCCAAGGATTTTTACAAAGGTTCTCGGTGCCCTTCTATCTGTAATCAGAGAACAGGGTATTGTGGTATTTCCTTATTTGGACGATATCTTGGTACTTGCTCAGTCTTCACATTTAGCAGAATCTCATACGAATCGACTTGTATTGTTTCTTCGAGAACATGGTTGGAGGATCAATTTACCAAAGAGTTCATTGATTCCTCAGACAAGGGTAACCTTTTTAGGTTTCCAGATAGATTCAGTGTCCATGACTCTGTCTCTGACGGACAAGAGACGTCTGAAATTGATTTCAGCTTGTCGAAACCTTCAGTCTCAATCATTCCCTTCGGTAGCCTTATGCATGGAAATTCTAGGTCTTATGACTGCTGCATCGGACGCGATCCCCTTTGCTCGTTTTCACATGCGACCTCTTCAGCTCTGTATGCTGAACCAGTGGTGCAGGGATTATACAAAGATATCTCAATTAATATCTTTAAAACCGATTGTACGACACTCTCTGACGTGGTGGACAGACCACCATTGTTTAGTTCAGGGGGCTTCTTTTGTTCTTCCGACCTGGACTGTGATCTTAACAGATGCAAGTCTGACAGGTTGGGGAGCTGTATGGGGGTCTCTGACAGCACAAGGGGTTTGGGAATCTCAGGAGGCGAGATTACCAATCAACATTTTGGAACTCCGTGCGATTTTCAGAGCTCTTCAGTCGTGGCCTCTTCTAAAGAGAGAGTCGTTCATTTGTTTTCAAACAGACAATGTCACAACCGTGGCATATGTCAATCATCAAGGAGGGACTCACAGTCCTCTGGCTATGAAAGAAGTATCTTGAATACTGGTATGGGCGGGATCCAGCTCCTGTCTAATTTCTGCGGTTCATATCCCAGGTATAGACAATTGGGAAGCGGATTATCTCAGTCGCCAAACGTTACATCCGGGCGAATGGTCTCTTCACCCAGAGGTATTTCTTCAGATTGTTCAAATGTGGGGACTTCCAGAAATAGATCTGATGGCTTCTCATCTAAACAAGAAGCTTCCCAGGTATCTATCCAGATCCAGGGATCCTCAGGCGGAAGCAGTGGATGCATTGTCACTTCCTTGGAAGTATCATCCTGCCTGTATCTTTCCGCCTCTAGTTCTTCTTCCAAGAGTGATTTCCAAGATTCTAAAGGAGCGTTCGTTTGTTCTGCTGGTGGCTCCAGCATGGCCTCACAGGTTTTGTTATGCGGATCTTGTCCGCATGTCTACTTGCCAACCTTGGACTCTTCCGTTAAGACCAGACCTTCTATCGCAAGGTCCTTTTTTTCATCAGGATCTCAAATCCTTAAATTTGAAGGTATGGAGATTGAACGCTTGATTCTCAGTCATAGAGGTTTCTCTGACTCCGTAATTAATACTATGTTACAGGCTCGTAAATCTGTATCTAGGAAGATATATTATCGAGTCTGGAAGACTTACATTTCTTGGTGTTCTTCTCATCATTTTTCTTGGCATTCTTTTAGAATTCCTAGAATTTTACAGTTTCTTCAGGATGGTTTGGATAAAGGTTTGTCTGCAAGTTCCTTGAAAGGACAAATCTCTGCTCTTTCTGTTCTTTTTTACAGAAAGATTGCTAGTCTTCCTGATATTCATTGTTTTGTACAGGCTTTGGTTCGTATAAAACCTGTTATTAAGTCAATTTCTCCTCCTTGGAGTTTGAATTTGGTTCTGGGGGCTCTTCAAGCTCCTCCGTTTGAACCTATGCATTCGCTGGATATTAAATTACTTTCTTGGAAAGTTTTGTTTCTTTTGGCCATCTCTTCTGCTAGAAGAGTTTCTGAATTATCTGCTCTTTCTTGTGAGTCTCCTTTTCTGATTTTTCATCAGGATAAGGCGGTGTTTTGCGAACTTCATTTAAATTTTTACCTAAGATTGTGAATTCTAACAACATTAGTAGAGAAATTGTGGTTCCTTCATTGTGTCCTAATCCTCAGAATTCTAAGGAAAGATCGTTGCATTCTTTGGATGTAGTTAGAGCTTTGACATATTATGTTGAAGCTACTAAAGATTTCCGAAAGACTTCTAGTCTATTTGTTATCTTTTCTGGTTCTAGGAAAGGTCAGAAGGGTTCTGCCATTTCCTTGGCATCTTGGTTAAAGTCTTTGATTCATCATGCTTATGTTGAGTCTGGTAGAACTCCGCCTCAAAGGATTACAGCTCATTTGACTAGGTCAGTCTCTACTTCCTGGGCATTTAAGAATGAAGCTTCGGTTGATCAGATTTGCAAAGCAGCAACTTGGTCTTCTTTGCATACTTTTACTAAATTCTACCATTTTGATGTGTTTTCTTCTTCTGAAGCAGTTTTTGGTAGAAAAGTACTTCAGGCAGCTGTTTCAGTTTGATTCTTCTGCTTATAATTTCAGTTTGTTTTTTCATTATAAGATTTAAACTTTGTTTTGGGTGTGGATTATTTTTCAGCGGAATTGGCTGTCTTTATTTTATCCCTCCCTCTCTAGTGACTCTTGCGTGGAAGATCCACATCTTGGGTATTCATTATCCCATACATCACTAGCTCATGGACTCTTGCTAATTACATGAAAGAAAACATAATTTATGTAAGAACTTACCTGATAAATTCATTTCTTTCATATTAGCAAGAGTCCATGAGGCCCACCCTTTTTGTGGTGGTTATGATTTTTTTGTATAAAGCACAATTATTCCAATTCCTTATTTTTTATGCTTTCACACTTTTTTCTTATCACCCCACTTCTTGGCTATTCGTTAAACTGATTTGTGGGTGTGGTGAGGGGTGTATTTATAGGCATTTTGAGGTTTGGGAAACATTGCCCCTCCTGGTAGGAATGTATATCCCATACGTCACTAGCTCATGGACTCTTGCTAATATGAAAGAAATTAATTTATCAGGTAAGTTCTTACATAAATTATGTTTTTCGCCAATCATCTTCTTTGTTGTCTATGCTGGAAAGCGTAGAGGTCAAAAGGCTACAGCTACCTCTCTTTCCTTTTGGCTGAAAAGCATCATCCTTTTGGCTTATGAGACTGCTGGACAGCAGCCTCCTGAAAGAATTATAGCTCACTCCACTAGAGCGGTAGCTTCCACATGGGCTTTTAAAAATGATGCTTCTGTTGAACAGATTTGTAAGTCTGCAACATGGTCTTCACTTCATACCTTTCCAAATTTGATACTTTTGCTTCTTCGGAGGCTATTTTTGGGAGAAAGGTTTTGCAAGCAGTGGTGCCTTCCGTTTAGGTTCCTGTCTTGTCCCTCCCTTCATCTGTGTCCTAAAGCTTTGGTATTGGTATCCGTGGACTCGGTACATCTTGCAAAAGAAAACAGAATTTATGCTTACCTGATAAAATGTCTTTCTTTTGCGATGTACCGAGTCCACGGCCCGCCCTGTCTATTCAAGACAGATAGTATTTTTTATGTAAACTTCAGTCACCTCTGCACCTTATAGTTTCTCCTTTTCTTCCTTGGCCTTCGGTCGAATGACTGGGGGGTGGAGTTAAGGGTGGAGCTATATAGACAGCTCTGCTGTGGTGCTCTCTTTGCTACTTCCTGTCAGGAAGGACAATATCCCACACGTTAGGATGAATCCGTGGACTCTGTACATTGCAAAAGAAAGAAATTTATCAGGTAAGCATAAATTCTGATTTTCACATAGAGTCCTCAGCAAACATACAACGTTTCAAGCCTGAACAGGCTCTTCGTCATGTATAATATTATACATGACTAAGAGCCTGTTCAGGCTTGAAACGTATGTTTGCTGAGGACCCTATGTGAAAATAAAGGTTCTTTTAAAGAATTTTGGTGGCTGGAATATACTTTGTTCTTGGATTGTTTGGGACTTGGCAAGTCCTTTATTCCGTGCCCCATTGAAGAAGAAAAAGACAAACAAAGGTGTGCTGTTTTCCCAACTCCCTGGTGAATATATGATCAGGAAACGATCCTAGGTAGGCTGTAGGCACCACGAGGGTAGGCAAGATGGTGGCCAGCCTTGCTGCTACAGTCGTTCCGGTGGTGAGGTTAAAGTTGTAAGGCCTCACAAACTGCGGCATCTGCGTTGCTCGATACCTCCAGGCTACGAGAGAGAGCCAAGGAAAAGTTTGGGAGCCAGTGTGGCACTTAAAGTTAGTTTTAGTGTAGCGCTGTATACAGAGCTCTATCAGAACACCGCCACACTGTAGCTCCGCCCACTGGAAGTTGTCCTCCTTGGTCTTTTTAACATTCTTATCCGTTTCCTCCTCATGTTCTTCTTCCCAAAGTGATTTCCAAGATAGAAGTTGTCAGTAATCCTGATTGCCCCAGTTTGGCCTCACAGTATTTTGTATGCAGATCTGGTTCAGATGTCCAGTTGTCCTACTTGGCCTCTGCCATTTCGGTAAGACCTTCTGTCTCAAGGTCAATTTTTCCATCCAGATCTCAAGTCTTTGAACTTAATGGAATGTAAAACTGAACGTTTAGTCCTTAGACATACGGGTTTCTCTGATTTTGTTATTGAAACCTTGATTCAGGCTTGTAAGCCTGTAAGTAGGAGAATCTATCATAAGGTCTGGAAGACCTTTATTTCTTGGTGTATAGATCATGATTTTTCCTGGCATTCTTTCATAATTCCCAGATTTTTAGTTTATGCAGGATGGTCTGTTTAAAGGCCTATTTGCCAGTTCTCTGAAGAGGCAGATTTCTGCTCTTTCAGTTTTGTTCCACGGGAAGATTGCTAATCTTCCTGATATTCATAATTTTGTTCAGGCTCTTGTTTGTATTAAACCAGTAATCAAGCCAATTTCTCCTCCATGGAATCTAACTTGGCTACCATTTTGATGTTTTTGCTTCTTCTGAAGCAGCCTTTGTTATGAAGTTTCTTCAGACAGCTGGCTGTTTGGATTTTTTTGGGCTGTTTGACTTATTTTAAGTGCATTAAAAAAAAACATAATTTATGTAAGAACTTACCTGATAAATTCATTTCTTTCATATTAGCAAGAGTCCATGAGCTAGTGACGTATGGGATATACATTCCTACCAGGAGGGACAAAGTTTCACAAACCTCAAAATGCCTATAAATACACCCCTCACCACACCCACAAATCAGTTTAACGAATAGCCAAGAAGTGGGGTGATAAGAAAAAACTGTGAAAGCATAAAGAATAAGGAATTGGAATAATTGTGCTTTATACAAAAAAATCATAGCCACCACAAAAAGGGTGGGCCTCATGGACTCTTGCTAATATGAAAGAAATGAATTTATCAGGTAAGTTCTTACATAAATTATGTTTTCTTTCATGTAATTAGCAAGAGTCCATGAGCTAGTGACGTATGGGATAATGAATACCCAAGATGTGGATCTTCCACGCAAGAGTCACTAGAGAGGGAGGGATAAAATAAAGACAGCCAATTCCGCTGAAAAATAATCCACACCCAAAACAAAGTTTAAATCTTATAATGAAAAAACAAACTGAAATTATAAGCAGAAGAATCAAACTGAAACAGCTGCCTGAAGTACTTTTCTACCAAAAACTGCTTCAGAAGAAGAAAACACATCAAAATGGTAGAATTTAGTAAAAGTATGCAAAGAAGACCAATTTGCTGCTTTGCAAATCTGATCAACCGAAGCTTCATTCTTAAATGCCCAGGAAGTAGAGACTGACCTAGTCGAATGAGCTGTAATCCTTTGAGGCGGAGTTCTACCCGACTCAACATAAAGCATGATGAATCAAAGACTTTAACCAAGATGCCAAAGAAATGGCAGAAGCCTTCTGACCTTTCCTAGAACCAGAAAAGATAACAAATAGACTAGAAGTCTTTCGGAAATCTTTAGTAGCTTCAACATAATATTTCAAAGCTCTAACTACATCCAAAGAATGCAACGATCTTTCCTTAGAATTCTTAGGATTAGGACACAATGAAGGAACCACAATTAACCTACTAATGTTGTTAGAATTCACAACCTTAGGTAAAAATTTAAATGAAGTTCGCAACACCGCCTTATCCTGATGAAAAATCAGAAAAGGAGACTCACAAGAAAGAGCAGATAATTCAGAAACTCTTCTAGCAGAAGAGTTGGCCAAAAGAAACAAAACTTTCCAAGAAAGTAATTTAATATCCAGCGAATGCATTGGTTCAAACGGAGGAGCTTGAAGAGCCCCCAGAACCAAATTCAAACTCCAAGGAGGAGAAATTGACTTAATAACAGGTTTTATACGAACCAAAGCCTGTACAAAACAATGAATATCAGGAAGACTAGCAATCTTTCTGTGAAAAAGAACAGAAAGAGCAGAGATTTGTCCTTTTAAGGAACTTGCAGACAAACCTTTATCCAAACCATCCTGAAGAAACTGTAAAATTCTAGGAATTCTAAAAGAATGCCAAGAAAAATGATGAGAAGAACACCAGAAATGTAAGTCTTCCAGACTCGATAATATATCTTCCTAGATACAGATTTTCAAGCCTGTAACATAGTATTAATTACGGAGTCAGAGAAACCTCTATGACTGAGAATCAAGCGTTCAATCTCCATACCTTCAAATTTAAGGATTTGAGATCCTGATGGAAAAAAGGACCTTGCGATAGAAGGTCTGGTCTTAACGGAAGAGTCCACGGTTGGCAAGTAGCCATCCGGACAAGATCCGCATACCAAAACCTGTGAGGCCATGCTGGAGCCACCAGCAGAACAAACAAACGCTCTTTTAGAATCTTGGTAATCACTCTTGGAAGAAGAACTAGAGGTGGAAAGATATAAGCAGGATGATACTTCCAAGGAAGTGACAATGCATCCACTGCTTCCGCCTGAGGATCCCTGGATCTGGACAGATACCTGGGAAGCTTCTTGTTTAGATGAGAAGCCATCAGATCTATTTCTGGAAGTCCCCATATTTGAACAATCTGAAGAAATACCTCTGGGTGAAGAGACCATTCGCCCGGATGTAGCTTTTGGCGACTGAGATAATCCGCTTTCCAATTGTCTATACCTGGGATATGAACCGCAGAAACTAGACAGGAGCTGGATTCCGCCCATACAAGTATTCGAGATACTTCTTTCATAGCCAGAGGACTGTGAGTCCCTCCTTGATGATTGACACATGCCACGGTTGTGACATTGTCCATCTGGAAACAAATGAACGACTCTCTCTTTAGAAGAGGCCACGACTGAAGAGCTCTGAAAATTGTACGGAGTTCCAAAATGTTGATTGGTAATCTCGCCTCCTGAGATTCCCAAACCCCTTGTGCTGTCAGAGACCCCCATACAGCTCCCCAACCTGTCAGACTTGCATCTGTTGAGATCACAGTCCAGTTTGGAAGAACAAAAGAAGCCCCCTGAACTAAACGATGGTGGTCTGTCCACCACGTCAGAGTGTGTCGAACAATCGGTTTTAAAGATATTAATTGAGATATCTTTGTATAATCCCTGCACCACTGGTTCAGCATACAGAGCTGAAGAGGTCGCATGTGAAAACGAGCAAAGGGGATCGCGTCCGATGCAGCAGTCATAAGACCTAGAATTTCCATGCATAAGGCTACCGAAGGGAATGATTGAGACTGAAGGTTTCGACAAGCTGAAACCAATTTCAGACGTCTCTTGTCCGTCAGAGACAGAGTCATGGACACTGAATCTATCTGGAAACCTAAAAAGGTTACCCTTGTCTGAGGAATCAACAAACTCTTTGGTAAATTGATCCTCAAACCATGTTCTCGAAGAAACGATACAAATTGATTCGTATGAGATTCTGCTAAATGTGAAGACTGAGCAAGTACCAAGATATCGTCCAAATAAGGAAATACCACAATACCCTGTTCTCTGATTATAGATAGAAGGGCACCGAGAACCTATGTAAAAATTCTTGGAGCTGTTGCTAGGCCAAATGGCAGAGCCACAAACTGGTAATGCTTGTCTAGGAAAGAGAATCTCAGAAACTGATAGTGATCTGGATGAATCGGAATATGCAGATATGCATCCTGTAAATCTATTGTGGACATATAATGCCCTTGCTGAACAAAAGGCAGAATAGTCCTTATAGTTACCATTTTGAATGTTGGTATCCTTACATAACGATTCAATATTTTTAAATCCAGAACTGGTCTGAAGGAATTCTCCTTCTTTGGTACAATGAAAAGATTTGAATAAAACCCCAGCCCCTGTTCCAGAACTGGAACTGGCATAATTACTCCAGCCAACTCTAGATCTGAAACACATTTCAGAAATGCTTGAACCTTCACTGGATTTATTGGGACACGGGAAAGAAAAAATCTTCTTGCAGGAGGCCTTATCTTGAAGCCTATTCTGTACCCTTGTGAAACAATGTTCTGAATCCAAAGATTGTGAATCGAATTGATCCAAATTTCTTTGAAAAATCGTAATCTGCCCCCTACCAGCTGGGCTGGAATGAGGGCCGCACCTTCATGTGCACTTGGGAGCTGGCTTTGGCTTTCTAAAAGGCTTGGATTTATTCCAGACTGGAGATGGTTTCCAAACTGATACCGCTCCTGTAGGGCAAGGATCAGGCTTTTGTTCCTTATTGTGACGAAAGGAACGAAAACGATTAGCAGACCTAAATTTACCTTTAGATTTTTTATCCTGTGGTAAAAAAGTTCCTTTCCCCCCAGTAACAGTTGAAATAATAGAATCCAACTGTGAACCAAACAATTTATTACCCTGGAAAGAAAGGGAAAGCAAAGTTGACTTAGAAGACATATCAGCATTCCAAGTTTTAAGCCATAAAGCTCTTCTAGCTAAAATAGCTAAAGACATATACCTGAAATCAACCCTAATGATATCAAAGATGGCATCACAAATAAAGTTATTAGCATGTTGAAGAAGATTAACAATGCTATGAGTATTATGATCTGTTACTTGTTGTGCTAAAGCTTCCAAACAGAAAGTTGAGGCTGCAGCAACATCCGCCAAAGATATAGCAGGTCTAAGAAGATTACCTGAACATAAGTAAGCTTTTCTTAGAAAGGATTCAATTTTCCTATCTAAAGGATCCTTAAAGGAAGTACTATCTGCCGTAGGAATAGTAGTACGTTTAGCAAGAGTAGAGATAGCCCCATCAACCTTAGGGATTTTGTCCCAAAACTCTAATCTGTCAGATGGCACAGGATATAATTGCTTAAACCGTTTAGAAGGAGTAAATGAATTACCCAAATTATTACATTCCCTGGAAATTACTTCAGAAATGGCATCAGGGACGGGAAAAACCTCTGGAATAACTACTATTTCTAATGCAATTAAGACTTCTTTAAGTAAAGAACGAATAAATTCCATTTAAAATAAATATGAAGATTTATCAGTATCAACCTCTGAAACAGAATCCTCTGAACCAGAAGAATCATTATCAGAATCAGAATGAGGAAACAGCCGGAGGAACAGTTGCCACAAGTTTACAACAGATACACTTATCTTTGGTAGATCCAGCATCAGGCAGCAATTTTCCAGAAGTATCTTCTGATTCAGGGTCAATCTGAGACATCTTGCAATATGTAATAGAAAAAACAACATATAAAGCAAAATTGATCAAAAGACAGTTTCAGGAATGGGAAAAAATGCCAATGAACAAGCTTCTAACAACCAGAAGCAAATAAACAATGAGACTTAAATAATGTGGAGACAATAATGACGCCCATATTTTTTTGCGGCAAGAAAGACGCCCACATTATTTGGCGCCTAAATGCTTTAAGCGCCAAAAATGACGCCACATCTGGTGACGCCGACATTTTCGGCGCAAAAACGTCAAAAAAATGACGCAACTTCCGGCGACAAGTATGACGCCGGAAATGACAAAGAAAATTTTTGCGCCAAAAAAGTCCACGCCAAGAATGACGCAATAAAATGAAGCATTTTCAGCCCCCGCGAGCCTAACAGCCCACAGGAAAATAAGTCAAATTTTTAAGGTAAGAAAAGATAATTATTCAAATGCATTATCCCAAATAATGAAACTGACTGTCTGAAATAAGGAATGTTGAACATCCTGAATCAAGGCAAATAAATGTTTAAACACATATATTTAGAACTTTATATAAAAGTGCCCAACCATAGCTTAGAGTGTCACAAAATAAGACTTACTTACCCCAGGACACTCATCTACATGTAGTAGAAAGCCAAACCAGTACTGAAACAAGAATCAGTAGAGGTAATGGTATATATAAGAGTATATCGTCGATCTGAAAAGGGAGGTAAGAGATGAATCTCTACGACCGATAACAGAGAACCTATGAAATAGACCCCATAGAAGGAGATCATTGAATTCAAATAGGCAATACTCTCTTCACATCCCTCTGACATTCACTGCACACTGAGAGGAAAACCGGGCATTTTGAGGTTTGGGAAACTTTGCCCCTCCTGGTAGGAATATATATCCCATACGTCACTAGCTCATGGACTCTTGCTAATTACATGAAAGAAAAGGTTTTTATTGTGTTCGTGAATTTAATCTTCCAGTGAAAAAAGATGTTTGAAATTCCCCTCTTTTATGCTATTACTTGTGAACTCCACAGCTTGGATATTTGTTCCCAAGAGTAATGGATCAGGGACTCTCACCACCTGTTTGATAGAAAACATAACTTATTTTTACAAATTGAGAGCACCTTATAATTAATAATTATAAAAATAAAAATAGTAAACTTATATATAAGCTGCTATCTTACTTTTTGAGAAAGATGAATGGGATTTAAAATAGACAGTGCTAGTTATATAAGTATCACAATTTATAAAAAATAATGAAAAAGTGTCGCACACTGTGAATCATACATATAGAGTTCAATATAAAAGCAATATGTCAAAACACAAGGCTAAATAAAACATATATCTAAAACGATAAAATTAAAAAGCCTGCATGCTTGCCTGGCCAGCTCTGTAATTCACACTACGTGTTTCAGGGCTCCTCCCCTTCCTCAGGTGAAACTGGATTTCCCTGAAACGCGTAATGTGGATTACAGACCTGGCTAAACTAAACTAAACCAAGAAAAAGGAGAAAAAGCACTTCCTTGTGCATATCAATCTCAAAAATGATGTACAACCCACTGATGTATTTTAGTGCTTACTGACTCAGCGCTTGCAGGATACCCCACTACTTCCTTATCTGTTTGGGCTTGTGACAGGAGCTCCCAATACAAGCAGACAGTATTTGGTAGATGGATAGACAGGCACACTGTTTAGTGCACACTTTTTTTTGTACTGATACTTTTATTGTATATAGTAAATTTTAAATTTGATACAACTTGTCACTCGAAGTGCTTGTCTATCCATCTACCAAATCCTGTCTGCTTGTATTGGGAGCTCCCATCACAATCTCAAATGAAGGAGAAGGAGTGTTGCAAGCGCTGGGTCAGTGAGCTTAGGCACTGAAATACCTCAGCAGGCTCCTATCAGCACAACAGAGTGCTTCCACCTTTGTGAGTACCTAGAATCTTGTGAGAGATTGTATGTACATCATTTTTGAGATTGATATGCACAAGGAAGCGCCTTTTCTCTTTAGAAGAAATTATTATTATCCCTTTAAGTAATATATTGACAAATTACTCTTGAGAATGTTTGTACATTCAGCAAATAAAATGCACAGAGATTGAGGAAACTGAACAAACCACATAATTTATTTGGAATATGGTAGCTTCCAGCAGCTTGTCCTATTGCATGGTGCCTAAACACCTACTTTAGAACAGTGGTGAATGCACATCTAGGATGGGTGTCAACAAAACTGTGATTGAAAAGTCTGTCTGAGAATTTGTAATACAAATGCTTCCTTAAATCATGAATGTGCTTATTTCCCTTATGTTTGCTTGCTATTTCAATTTGTTGGAGATTGAACAACTGATTTCTTTCATGTAATTGGCAAGAGTCCATGAGCTAGTGACGTATGGGATATACAATCCTACCAGGAGGGGCAAAGTTTCCCAAACCTCAAAATGCCTATAAATACACCCCTCACCACACTCACAATACAGTTTTACAAACTTTGCCTCCTATGGAGGTGGTGAAGTAAGTTTGTGCTAAGATTTCTACCTTGATATGCGCTTCTCAGAATTGTTGAAGCCCAATTCCTCTCAGAGTACAGCGAATGTCAGAGGGATGTGAAGGGAGTATCACTTATTGAATACAATGATTTCCCTAACGGGGGTCTATTTCATAGGTTCTCTGTTATCGGTCGTAGAGATTAATCTCCTACCTCCCTTTTCAGATCGACAATATACTTTCAATTTACCATTACCTCTACTGATAACCGTTTCAGTACTGGTTTGGCTATATGTGGATGGGTGTCTTTTGGTAAGTATGTTTTTTATTACTTAAGACACCTCAGCTATGGTTTGGCACTTTATGCATTTATATAAAGTTCTAAATATATGTATTGTACTTATATTTGCAGTGAGTCAGGTTCATGTATTTCCTTCTGCAGACTGTCAGTTTCATATTTGGGGAATATAAAACATTTTTTTTTTTAAGAAATTTTTTCTTACCTGGGGTTTAGTCTTTTTTTCAATTGACTACTTCTTGCAAATTGCGTGCGGTATTAGGCCCGCGGGTGCGTCAAATGCTAAACTTTATTGTGTCATTCTTGGCGCGAGAATTTTTTTGGCGAGAAAAATAATCTATAGTCTATAACGCAAATTCGTCATTTCTGGTGTCATAGTTGACGCCGAAGCCTTACACACGGTTGCGTCATTAGTGACGCGAGTGTGTCATTTCCGGTTATTATTGGCGCCAATAAAGTTTTCAGTTACGTTGTGCGTAATATTTGGTGCCAAACTTTTTCATTATTTCAATACCCCATTGATGTTTGCCTCTTGCCTTTTTCTCTATCAGAGGGCTATGCTATTTGCATATAAGGAAATTGATAATTTTGTTTTATATGTTGTTTTTTCTTTTACATTTTGCAAGATGTCTCAATCTGATCCTGCCTCAGAAGTTTCTGCTGGAAAATTGCTGCCTGACATCGGTTCTACCAAAGCTAAGTGCATTTGTTGTAAGATTGTGGAAATTATTTCGCCAAATGTCATTTGTAATAGTTGTCATGATAAACTTTTACATGCAGATAGTGTGTCCATCAGTAATAGTACATTGCCAGTTGCAGTTCCTTCAACTTCTAATGTACATGATATACTTATGAATTGTAAAGAATTTGTTTCTGATTCTATCCAGAAGGCTTTGTCTGCATTTCCACCTTCTAATAAACGTAAAAGGTCTTTTAAAACTTCTCATTCAGTTGAGGAAATTTCAAATGACCAACAACATAATAATTTATCCTCTTCTGATGAGGATCTATCTGATGCAGAAGATCCTTCCTCAGACATTGACACTGACAAATCTACTTATTTATTTTAAATAGAGTATATATGCGTTCTTTATTAAATGAAGTGTTAATTACTTTGGATATTGAGGTAACCAGTCCTCTTGACGTTTAGTCTAATAAACATTTACATGCTGTTCTTAAACCTCCTGTAGTTTCTCCAGCGGTTTTTCCTATTCCTGAGGCTATTTCTGATATGATTTCTAAGGAATGGAATAAGCCAGGTATTCCTTCTTCAAGGTTTAAAAAATTGTATCCTTTACCAGCAAATTCTATAGAGTTTTGGGAAAAAATCCCCAAAGTTGATGGGGCTATTTCTACTCTTGCTAAACGTACCACTATTCCTATGGAAGATAGCAGTTCCTTTAAGGATCCTTTAGATAGGAAGCTTTAATCTTATCTAAGGAAGGCCTATTTATATTCAGGTCATCTTCTCAGACCTGCAATTTCTTTGGAGAATTTAGCGCAACAAGAATTGGATTCTGACATATCTAGCATTATTCGCTTACTGCAATATGCTAATCATTTTATTTGTGATGCCATTTTTGATATTATCAAAATTTATGTTAGATCCATGTCTTTAGCTATATTAGCTAGAAGAGCTTTGTGGCTTAAATCTTGGAATGCTGATATGACATCTAAATCTAGATTACTATCTCTTTCTTTCCAAGGTAATAATTTATTTGGTTCTCAGTTGGATTCTATTATTTCAACTGTCACTGGGGGAAAGGGAGTTTTTCTGCCTCAGGATAAAAAACCTAAGGGTAAATCTAAGGCTTCTAACCATTTTTGTTCCTTTCGTCAAAATAAGGAACAAAAACTTAATCCTTCCCCCAAGGAATCTGTTTCCAATTGGAAGCCTTCCTCAAATTGGAATAAATCCAAGCCATTTAAGAAACCAAAGTAAGCCCCTAAGTCCGCATGAAGGTGCGGCCCTCAATCCAGCTCAGCTGGTAGGGGGCAGATTAAGGTTTTTCAAGGATATTTGGATAAAATCTGTCCAAAATCAATGGATTCAGAGCATTGTCTCTCAAGGGTATCAAATAGAGGATTCAGAGTAAGACCTCCTGTGAGAAGATTTTTTCTCTCACGTATCCCAGCAAAAGCTCAGGCTTTCCTGAAGTGTGTTTCAGACCTGGAGTCTTCAGGGTTAATAATGCCAGTTCCTTTTCAGGAACAAGGTTTGGGGTTTTATTCAAATCTATTCATTGTCCCAAAGAAGGAAAATTTATTCAGACCAGTCCTGGATCTGAAAATTTTGAATCGTTATGTAAGAGTACCAACTTCCAAGATGGTGACTATAAGGACTATTCTGCCTTTTGTTCAGCAAGGACATTATATGTCCACAATAGACTTGCAGGATGTATACCTTCATATTCCGATTTATCCAGAACATTATCAGTTTCTGAGATTCTCTTTTCTAGACAAGCATTACCAATTTGTTGCTCTTCCATTTGGCCTAGCAACAGCTCCAAGAATCTTTTCAAAGGTTCTAGGTGCCCTACTCTCTGTAATCAGAGAACAGGGTATTACGGTGTTTCCTTATTTGGACGATATCTTGGTACTTGCTCAGTCTTTACGTTCTGCAGAATCTCACACAAATCAACTAGTGTTGTTTCTTCGGAAACATGGTTGGAGGATCAATTTACCAAAAAGTTTCTTGATTCCTCAGACAAGGGTCACCTTTTTAGGCTTCCAGATAGATTCAGTGTCCATGACTCTATCTCCAACAGACATAGAGACGTTTAAAATTGGTTGCAGCCTGCCGGCTCCTTCAGTCATTCCCTTCAGTGGCTATGTGCATGGAATTTTTAGGTCTCATGACTGCAGCATCGGACGCGATCCCCTTTGCTCGTTTTCACATGAGACCTCTACAGCTTTGTATGCCGAACCAATGGTGCAGGGATTATACAAAGATATCACAATTAATATCCTTAAATCCCAATGTACGACACACTCTGACGTGGTGGATAGATCACCATCTTTTAGTTCATGGGTCTTCTTTTGTTCGGCCAACCTGGACTGTGATCACAACAGATGCGAGTCTTTCAGGTTGGGGAGCTGTTTGGGGATCTTTGATAGCACAAGGGGTTTGGAAATCTCAAGAGGCGAGATTACCAATAAATATTTTAGAACGCCTTGCAATTCTCAGAGCTCTTCAGTTTTGGCCTCTGTTAAAGAGAGAACCGTTCATTTGTTTTCAGACAGACAATATCACAACAGTGGCATATGTCAATCATCAGGGTGGGACTCACAGTCCCCAAGCTATGAAAGAAGTATCTTGGATACTTGCTTGGGCGGAATCCAGCTCCTGTCTTATCTCTGCGGTGCATATCCCAGGTGTAGACAATTGGGAGGCGGATTATCTCAGCCGTCAGACTTTACATCCAGGGGAGTGGTCTCTCCATCCAGATGTGTTTTCTCAGATTGTTCAGATGTGGGGTCTTCCAGAGATAGATCTCATGGCCTCTCATCTAAACAAGAAACTTCCCAGATACCTGTCCAGGGATGTTCAGGCGGAAGCAGTGGATGCGCTGACACTTCCTTGGTGTTATTATCCTGCTTACATTTTCCCGCCTCTAGTTCTCCTTCCAAGAGTGATCTCCAAAATCATCATGGAACAATCATTTGTTTTGCTGGTGGCTCCAGCATGGCCACACAGGTTTTGGTATGCAGATCTGGTTCGGATGTCCAGTTGCCAGCCTTGGTCACTTCCGTTAAGGCCGGACCTATTGTCTCAAGGTCCGTTTTTCCATCAGGATCTCAAATCATTAAATTTGAAGTTATGGAAATTGAACGCTTAGTACTAAGTCATAGAGGTTTCTCTAACTCAGTGATTAATACTATGTTACAAGCTCGTAAATCTGTCTCTAGAAAGATTTATTATAGAGTTTGGAAGACTTACATTTCATGGTGTTCTTCTCATAAATTCTCTTGGCATTCTTTTAGAATTCCTAGAATTTTACAGTTTCTTCAGGATGGTTTGGATAAGGGTTTGTCTGCAAGTTCTTTGAAAGGACAAATCTCTGCTCTTTCTGTTTTATTTCACAGAAAGATTGCTATATTTCCTCATATTCACTGTTTTGAACAGGCTTTAGTTCGTATTAAGAATGTCATTAAATCAATTTCTCCTCCTTGGAGTCTTAATTTGGTTCTGAAGGCTTTACAGGCTCCTCCATTTGAGCCTATGCATTCTTTGGACATTAAACTACTTTCTTGGAAAGTGTTGTTCCTTTTGGCTATCTCTTCTGCTAGAAGAGTTTGAGCTATCTGCTCTTTCTTGTGAGTCTCCTTTTCTGATTTTTTATCAGGATAAGGCAGTTTTGCAGACTTCTTTTCAATTTTTACCTAAGGTTGTGAATTCTAACAACATTAATAGAGAAGTTGTCCCTTCCTTGTGTCCTAATCCTAAGAATTCTTTGGAAAGATCCTTACATTCTTTGGATGTGGTAAGAGCTTTGAAATATTATGTGGAAGCTACTAAAGATTTCAGGAAGACTTCCAGTCTATTTGTTTTCTGCTATTTCCTTGGCTTCTTGGTTGAAACTTTTGATTCATCAAGCTTATTTGGAGTCGGGTCAGGCCCCGCCTCAGAAAATTACAGCTCATTCTACTAGATCAGTCTCCACTTCATGGGCTTTTAAGAATGAAGCTTCAGTTGATCAGATTTGCAAAGCGGCAACTTGGTCCTCTTTGCATACATTTACTAAAAGATGTATTTGCTTCTTCAGAAGCAGTTTTTGGTAGAAAAGTTCTTCAGGCAGCTGTTTCAGTTTGATTCTTCTGCTTTTAATTTAAGTTTTTTTCTTTCATTTATTAGAATAATCTTCTTTTTTTTTTGGGTTGTGGATTAATTTTTTCAGCGGAAAATGGCTGTTTTTATGTTTATCCCTCCCTCTCTAGTGACTCTTGCGTGGAGTTCCACATCTTGGGTATTGCTATCCCATACGTCACTAGCTCATGGACTCTTGCCAATTACATGAAAGAAAACATAATTTATGTAAGAACTTACCTGATAAATTAATTTATTTCATATTGGCAAGAGTCCATGAGGCCCACCCTTTTTATGGTGGTTATGATTTTTTGTATAAAGCACAATTATTTCCAAATTTCTTTTGTTGATGCTTTCTACTCCTTTCTTTATCACCCCACTGCTTTGCTATTCGTTAAACTGAATTGTGGGTGTGGTGAGGGGTGTATTTATAGGCATTTTGAGGTTTGGGAAACTTTGCCCCTCCTGGTAGGATTGTATATCCCATACGTCACTAGCTCATGGACTCTTGCCAATATGAAAGAAATGAATTTATCAGGTAAGTTCTTACATAAATTATGTTTTTTATAGGAAAGGCTGCACCAAGTAAAAGAGAACAGCACACAATATACTGTGGCTTGAAGCATTTCATTTAGAATATCCCTGTAGTATATCCTTTGTGATTAGCATAACTGGTCATTAGTGTTTCATCATGTAAGGAAATAAGCTTATTACCTGAGTTGAAGGCTGGATCCACAAAACAGGAGATAGGTAGCAAAATACACAATAGGTCTTGGGAAAAGCAGAAGCTAAGTCAAAGGGAAGTCTAAATATCAGCACAAGAGTAACTGAGTCCATACATCATAACAAGGGGAAAAGACAAAATCTTAAGCTAGGTCACAGTTCTAGAAATCCTTTAACAGATAATCAGTCCTTTGGCAATAAGGCGGTAAGAGTCAGATAGAGTCCAAGTAACTTGCCGAGGTCTGTAAGGAGAGAGTAGGCCAGGAACAACATTGCTAAGGTGCTCATATAAATAAAGATTTATATGAAGGCCTCACATAGCCCTCTTATAAAGCGCAACCTCAGGATGTGAACAGGGACCAGGACTGGAAGGATGCTATAGATGCTATAGAAGTCACAGAGCATGCACATTAGTTTAATAGTTTTTCTCTGGACCATAACCCTTTCATATATTAAAGGTGGAAAAGATAAAAAAAAGATCCAATATCCTTTCAACTTCTCCTGCATCTGTGGTTAGTGAAGATAAATTTGAAGGATGACTTTGAAAAAAGGGTTATCACTGAATATAATATGTGACGCAAGAAAACCTGGATGGATTCTATAAATAGCAGGAAGCTTAAGTTTCACAGTCACAGGTTTAACAATCTTGATGATCTGAAAAGGGCCCACAAAACAAGGACCCAACTTTATAGAGAACAGGATAGCTTTAAATTGAATGTGTATAGCCAAACTAGATATCCACTAGCATAATCATGAACAGGAGAATACAGTCTTTCTGCAAAAAAAAAAAATCTGCTCTTGTTGGGCTCGTAACTGAGTATCATAAAGCAACTTCATTGATTCAAATCTTCACCAGTGAAGATCTGGAAGAATTGCAGTATGAAAACTATAATTATCAAAAAATTGTGACATATTTATGGACTGAAGGACATAATTGTTATTTGCAAATTCCCCTGTAGGAAGCTGACAGGCCCAGTTGTCTTGAAGATATGAAGAGAAACATTTTAAGTAATATTTCAAGGTCTGATTAGTTTGCTCTGTCTGGCCAGTAGTCTGAGGGTAATATCCAGAAGAGAGACCTGGAAATCTGTAAACTAGAATAGAAATGCTTTTAAAATCTGGAAGTGAACTGGGAACCTCTATCAAAAAAATTAAACCAATTAATATAAATATTTCCTTAAAAAAATAAGTCATTACACTGACAGAAGGTAGACTTCTAGCAGGAATAAAATTAGCCATCTTTGTAAAACGTTTTACCAATACCAGAGGAGTATCAAAGCCATTCAATAGAGGAAGATCAGCAATAAAGTCCATAGAGACACAAGCCCAGGGACAATTAAGAATAGACAGAAGATGCAGAGGATCCACAGGAGCCAATGTAGAGTTCTTCATGCTGGCACAGGAGTCACAAAACAACACAAATATACACACAGATCACCAAAAAGTTCTATAAATCAATTCCAAAATACCGTTAATACCACCATGACCAGCAGCAGGCAAATTTTGATAAATCTGAAGGACTTGCAAACCTGAGCAGGAACAAATATTTTCTCCTTTACATTCAGCAAACTAGCCAAAATGTTAAAAGGAACAATTGAAGCAGGAGGAGGAAAACTGCATGCCTTAACCCTTTTTACTGAGTCATTTTCAACCATATGCTGAGCTATTTTAGAGTTTTCCAATGCTGCTCACATTTAAACCCCATTGTAAGTAATTTTTCAGTGACTTGTGAGAACTCCAAAACCAAACGTATTAAAAATTATATATATTTTTATTAACATTTTAATAAAAAAGGTTTTAATAATAGTGAATATTTCTTTCTAATGACACGGTGAGTCCACGGGATCATAAATTACTGTTGGGAAAATCACTCCTGGCCAGCAGGAGGAGGCAAAGAGCACCACAGCAGAGCTGTTAAGTATCACTTCCCTTCCTACAAGCTGGGTTTAGCTGTATTCTACGTTAGTCTCTTCAGTAGGGCTGTGGTAGCTTTTAAGCAGTTAGGAACTTGTAAAGGGTGCTGTGCTGCATTTTCCTAACATGTTGCTGCCCTGGTATAGAAAGCCTGAGTAGGTTTACACTGTCTTTCTTTTTACACAGGTCTCTGTGAGGAGCGGCATCCTCTCATACTTGGTGTCGTCTGACTGCCGGATGACTAGAATGCGGGTAAGTGCCTTTTGTTCTTCTGGGGCTAGAATACTGGCACTGAAGGGGTTAAGACCCTCTGCTTTTTAATGGGACATATCCTTATGGATGATTACGGCAGTGGCAGGCACATTATGCATGAGACATGGAGACTGTTATCCTCCTTCTCAAAAGGAAGGAGTTATCTACCAGTGGGCTCAATTTTAATTGCTGTATATATTTTTACGTTATTGTAAAGTACCCTATTAGGTTCCTCTAGTCCATCGGGAGAATGATACAGGGACTGTTAAGAGAGCATATTTGGTGCATTTTCTATGGATCTGCATAGTGTCATTCATCTGGTATAAATTCAGTGCGTTCCTGGTGATTCCCCAGCTCCATGGTTAATTGCATTATAGGAGCTGTGCGAGGGTGTCAGTGTTTTGTTATACACGTTTTTGGACTGTGAGATATAGCTGTGGAGGTCTCAGGTTTAATCCCTGACATAGAGGGTTGAAATTGCTAAATTTAAGTCCTACAAGATACCTCATATCTAGAATGCGGGTAAGTGCCTTTTGTTGACAATTCTGCAGGCAAATAGAGTTAGTCGACGCAATAGAGCTCTTTCTGTGATGACTTTTGGCCATTCCTCCTCTACATTACGGAGCTGCACCATTTTAGAGGGGTTGAGCACTTGTATTCTACTCCGCTCCGTTCTCCGGCTTGAGAACGGAACAGAGCTGACGTTCTGCCTGCCTCTTATTTAGATGTTTTTTTCTATGTTGTTGGTAGACTTCGCGTGTGTGAGGGATAGCCCTTAAGAACATCCAATTTTCAATCAGTCTCCGAAAGAATGATTATATCGGTTTATAATGGGTTTTCCCCATAAGCAGTGAAAAAAGGGAATGGAACATAAGCAATTGGGGTGTTGGAATTTTGTCTTCCCCTACCTTGGCAAAATGTTTATCTGCTTATTCTTGATTGTGTTACATAGGTTCCACATACTTATACACTGGTTTATGTTAGCTTTCTTTCACTTAAGGAAATACTATCTTAATCCAATCAATTAATTTATTTTGTTAAAGTATGGAACAGAGGTCTGTTCCTAAATATATTTAGATTTTTTTAGTAGTATCTATAATCTTAAAGTGACAGTGTCATTTTAAATATTTTTAAATAATGTAATTTCCAAAATTATTTTAGCCTCATGTCTCCCTGGTTGATGCTGTTTAGGCTATGCCACAGCTTCTTCCCAGACGTCCCAAGCCTTTTTATGGCGTTACATGCAGTGCCCTGCAGTTCCTCCCAATCTCCTGGAGGAGTTATTTGCTTGCAGAATTGTTTCTGCTCTGCTTGCTGCTACGCGTATTGTCCTTCTTTGAGGAGGAGGAGGATAGTCTGTAGCATCTGAGGGTTAAACCTCAGATTCGGACAGTAAAATTCTTTCATCTGGTGTTGAAGTAGTTCTCTTTAGATTCAAGCCTGTACTACTTTGGGTATTTAGGAGGGGGTGACTTCTTGGTAATCTTCGACTCTCCTGTCATTGTTAATCCTCAAGAATCTAGTAAAAAAAAAAAAAAAATTACTAGGATTCATCTGTAAAGATTTCTTCTGTTCTAGGAGAATTTTTAAGGTATGGGAGAATTCAAGGAACCCTTTTTTCCCCCTTTTGCTGTCTGTACTAAGCTGTCTCCTTTAAATATCATGGCAATGGTACTTAAAAATAGTGTTGGCCTTTGCTATTCTGGTTAAGATAGGTTCTCTTTTAAGGATGGAGGTCTTTGGGGACTAGTGTGGCATCTGTTTCGTGCAACGCCTTGTCTGATTCCACAGAAAGGCTATTAGATTTTTTTGCTGATGCTACCTTTCATTCCTTCGTAACTTCAAGAAGTTTTTCCTCTTTGTCTTCCAAGCAGAAGTAGTTCAAGTACCCTTGGATAACCAGTCAGTCTTGGATCAGGGGGAACTAATTAAAAACCGGCAGTTAACTCTCTTCAGCATGTAGAGTTTGCCCCCCTTTGCAGGAACGGATCCTGCGGGAGGCAGTCTATCTCAGTTTTTCCCATGCCTGGATACGAGATGTCCTAGATCTATTTTGGGCTGTAAATATAGTGTTCCAGGGTTTTGGATGGAATTTAACCCCTTCCTCCCAGGAGCAGGTTCCTCCCCTCAAGATTATCTGTAGCCCAGATAAGTTGAGAGGCGTTCTTGAAATATTTTCAGGATCTTCCTCCCTGGGAGTGATTGTTCCAGTTTCAGTTTAGGAACAGGGTTTGTTTCTTTTCCATCCTGTTTGTGGTTCCAAAGAAGGAATTTCTCGTCCTAATTTGGACCTGAAATGTCTAAACAGTTTCTCAGAGTAGCGTTCCTCAAGATTAAGTCTATTCACTCCATTCTTCCTTGGTGCAAATGGATCAGTTTATAACGTCCTTAGTCCTAAAGGAGGTCAGTTTTCTGAGTTTGGCCTTTCTGACCAAACTCGTTCAGTTTGTGGTTCAACAAGGATTTGCTACATTTCCCAGAGTTTTCTCTAGGGTTTTCTGGGTCGCAATTTGGTTCAGGGATTACAGTGGCGTCCTGCCTGTATGACCTTTGTCTCAGGCTCCATCTTTCTTCAAGCAAAATCTCATTTGGAGGTGTTGTTGTTTTTCTTTGTTCTACAATTGGAAGTGGAGCTGGAAAAGTGTTTCCTTGTCCCAATTGCAAGGACAGTCTGCTTAGGGACTATAATGGATTCCCTATCGATGAAATTCTTTCTGATGGAGGTCAGGGAAGCCAAAGTCCTTCCTCTTGCCTCTCTCTCCAGTCTACTGTTTGGCATCAGTGGCTCAGTGCATGGAGGTAATTGGTCTGATGGTGGCTTTCATAAACATTATTTCCTTGCTCGATTTTGTTCAAGAGTTCTGCAGTTGTACATGCTCAGACTGCAGAATGTAGATTATCCGGTTTGTCTCAGAGAATAGGTCTGGATTAGTTGACAAGTCTTCTTCTGGTCTTGGTTTTCTCAGGAACTTTGGTCTCAGGACATGCTTCGGAAACCTTCCTGGGCGTTTGTGACCACGGACACCAGCCTGCTGGGCTGGGGAGAGGTCTGGGATTCATTGAGGCGCAGGGACTTTGGTCCTAGGAAAGGTCTGCTCTCCCCTTCATCTTTTTGGAGTTGAGAGCAATTTTCAATGCTCTGACAGTTTGGCCTCAGTTTTCCTTAGCCAGTTTATTGGGTTCTAGTTAGACAACTTAGCCTCTGTGGCTTACATCAACCTCCAGGGAGGAACTCTGAGTTCCTTAGCCATGAAGGAAGTGTTTGAGATATGCTGTGGGCGGGTGCTCTCAGTTAATGTCTGTCTTCCACTTTTCTGGAGTGGACTCTGGGAAGCGGATTCTGAGCAGATAGACTTTCCATCCCGGGGAGTAGGCACTCCATCCGGAAATGTTCTCCAGGTGAACATCCTTTTGGGGCTTACCAGAATTGTTCTGATGGCGTCTTGTCAGAATATCAAGTTCCCAAGTACGTTTCGAGGTCAGGAAATCCTAAAGCCTTTCTAATAGTTTCTCTGACAGTTCCTTGGAACTTCAGGTTGGCATATCATTTTCCTCTGTTTGTTCTCCTTCTGCGAGTCATCGTTTAGATCAAGTAGGAGAGAACATTGTTTTTTCTAATAAGCTTCTACGTGGCCTTGCAGTGTTGGTAGGGGGATGTAGAGAGGTTGTCTCTGCCTCCGTAGACACTTCATCCATATGTCGTTTCTCTGAAGCTGTCTGCTTGGAGATTGAACGCTTGATTTAGCTAAGCGTGGGTTTCAGAATCGTTCATTGAGATCATGATCAGGCTAGTACGTCTATCCTAGAAAGATTTAATATAAGGTATGGCAGGATCCAAAGGATTTTTCCTTTTTCAGGAAGGCCTTGAAAAATGGTTATCTGTTAGTACCCTCAAGGGTCAGATTCTGTTCTATCCCTTCTGCTAAGCATCTGGGGACTTGCCGGATGTTCAATCCTTTTGTCAGGCCCTGGTCAGAATCAGGCCTGTGTTTAAAGCAGTTACTCCACCTTGGAGTCTTAACCTTGTTCTTTAAGTTTTTTCATCAGGTTCCTTTTGAGCCTATGCATTTCATAGATATTACGTTATTATCTTGGAATGTTTTGTTTCTTACTGCTATTTCTTCTGCTCTGAGAGTTTCTGAACTTTCAACCTTGCAGTGTGATTCTCCTTATCTGATATTTCTTTCGGATAAGCCAGTTCTTCGTACCAAGTTTTTTTTTTTTCCTAAGGTTCTTTGGGACATAAGTATTAATCAGGAAATGTGTTGTTCCTTCTCTCTGTCCTAATCCTTCTTCTCATAAGGAATGTTTATTACACAATTTAAACGTGCGTGTTATTAAGTTCTAATTGCAGGTGACTAAGCACTTTTGTCAGCTTTGTTTATTTGCTTTTCTGGTAACTGTAAGGGTTAGAAAGCTACTGCTACTTCTCTGTCTTTCTGGTTGAGAAGTATTATTTGTTTTGCGTATGAGACTGCTGAACAGCAGCCTCCTGAGAGAATTACAGCTTATTCCACCAGGGCGGTGTCTTCCTCTTGGGCCTTCAAGAATGAGGTATCTGTTGAACAGATCTGTAAGGCTGCCACTTGGTCTTCTTTTTCTAAATTCTATAGATTTGACACTTTTGCCTCGGCTGAGGCTTCCTTTGGGAGAAAGGTTCTTCAAGCAGTGGTGCCTTCTGTTTAGGTTACCTGCCTTGCCCTCTTTTATCATCTGTGTCCTCTAGCTTGGGTATTGATTCCCAACAGTAATTTATGTCCCGTGGACTCACCATGTCATTAGAAAGAAAACAAAATGTATGCTTACCTGATCAATTTATTTATTTCTTGACACGGTGAGTCCACAGCCCACCCTGTTTTCAGACAGTTGTTATATAAACCTCAGGCACCTCTGCACCTTGTGTTATTTTCTTTTTCTCCTTTCCTTCGGTCGAATGACTGGGGTTTGTGGGAAGGGAAGCTTTGCTGTTGTGTTCTTTGCCTACTCCTGCTGGCCAGGAGTGATATTCCCAACAGTAATTGATGATCCCATGGACTCACCATGTCAAGAAATAAATACATTTATCAGGTAACCATAAATTTTGTTTTTTTTCTAAACTCTTGTAAAAAAAAAAAAAAAAAAAAAAAGGGTCATCCACAAATAAAAAGGACCTTTATTACACTGATGTTGCATATGGGTACTCCCATGAGCCTGTAGTCAAATAAAAGCCCTTTTATACATGCCAAGTGATCACTATTACTATAACGTTTACCTGGCTATAAAAAAAAAAGTGGAGCTTGGCCACGCAGGCGTATGGCCATGTTCTAGATGAGCTCCTAGTCCTTGAGGCGATACAACTTACTAATATGGCATAATTATACCCATTTTTAACTTTCTCTAAAGGGGGAAATAGTAGCTAAGGCTATCCTGATTCCACAGCAGGCGGAGTAAAGTGACATCATACAATAAATGAGCCGAATGATCAGAATATAGTTGCACTGCGGCGAAACACCAAATCACAGGCCTACTTCGCTATATGGACACCAAGCTGCACGTAAATACATGGGGGGGCGTTGTAGCACCACAACACAGGGATCATCATCGATCCATACTGAACCAACATCTTTGAAGGAGTGCCGGGTCAGGCAAAGGCCTAACAACACTGTGAATCCCTGAGAGGCCAAAGGCACGGCAATCATATAAACGAGGCACCGCTAAATGAGCAGGCCACTACAAGCAGGCACACAGATACTGAAAATAATACGTCGCCTGGCCTACCCGTTTGATATAAATTCCTTGATGCTACAGAGTTAAAGATACCAAAGGAAACAATCCTCATTATGAAAGGGGACCCTATTTAGAGGCGACAAAAGGGAAAGCCACATAGTTAATACCGGACTGATACAGCGAACACTCCATATTGAATCCCAACCTATTACAGGCAAAACAACGAAAGCTATGGAAACAGATTAATAAACATAGATACTCCACAAAGGCTCATTGTTTGTGTATAAGTACACATTGATCCCATTAACCCACATAACAGATTGGGATTGTATATGAAAGACAGTTTGTTTGTATAAGGGACACTAATCTGAACACCTGGTAAAAGAAAAATAAATAAAAAGTATCATCTGGGACTCTCTGGCCTTATAAAAACCACTTAAACCTACTAATACACAGCTGGAAGCACCCTATTTATAGTTAAGTGGGTGTTGCATACAAAACAGCTATATCATTTGTTACCATAGCCATGCTACTGATATAGTATCCGACCTGTGTGAAGCAAGATAAAACTCCTATTGTATACTACCTTTAACACATATACTATCATATAGAAGTGGGATCATAGTGGGATGCGTAATTAAAGACAAAGCAAAGCAGAAAAGAATACACCATCAAGACCGCTTAGTAAATACTTGAAACAGGTGGAACCACCTAACACATCAGCAATAGAAGAAATGGTTAACTGCCAACAACCAACCTCTGCACAAGTTCATCAGACTGAACAACAGTCACAGTCTCTCATCACCAAAGACGACTTGCAGCATCTCTCATCAAAGGAGGACATTCAAAATGTCATGCAAGAAGTGTGCAGCCTTAGAGAAAAGATATCAACACCGTAGATACCAGAGTTACTCAAGTGTAAGAAGCTCACGCTACTACCGCTATCTCCATACAGCAAACAACTACTGAGCTACAAAACCATATGGATACAATACAGTCGCTCAATGATAAATTGGAAGACCTTGATCATTGCGGTCGTCGGAACAACCTAAAAGTCAGGGGTGTTCCTGAAACCATCCATCCACCTGCAATAGAAGGTTACCTGTAGAACCTCTTTCGCACAATAAAGGGAACTTCGTCAGCTGAAATAATGATGGAACGGGCTCATAGAGCTCTGAGGTCAAATCCTCCCCCCAAAGCACCTCCAAGAGACATCATTGTTAAAGGGACAGTCAACCCAAAATTTCAAATAGGTAATTCCTATAAACTTGCTAATGATTATTATTTTGAACTATAGCCCAATTTAGTAGCCTTAACCATTTTTAAGTATTAGTACTCGTGTGGCTGTTTGCCACATGTCTGTCTGCCCCTCCCATATTTCATCACCTTTATCTTCATTGTGCAGCTCTAACACCTAATTTTCGCCCTTACACACTCCCGTGTCACTCCCGTGTTTTGTGCATGTGCAGTGCACCAATAACGCTGTATGGGGGAGGTTTCAAATAGCACGGGAGTGTGTACGGACAAAAATTAGGTGTTAGAGCTGCACAATGAAGATACTGGTGACGAAATATGAGAGGGGGCAGACAGACAAAGTAAGTACTAATACTTAGAAACGCTTTAGGCTACTAAAATGGGCTATAGTTCAAAATAATAATCGTTAGCAAGTTTATAGGAATTACCTATTTTAAATTTTGGGTTGACTGAGAAGATCCTTAGGTGTGCAAGGACTAAACATCCCATGCGGCATGCAGGATACGACATACAATTGTTTTCTGACCTTTCTTCAACCACTCTTCAAAAGAGACGAGAACTTGCCCACATTACTGCACAGTTGAGGTTCAACAAAATACAATACCGCTGGAGTTTCCCAGTTTTGATCGTCGGTCACAACAACAAAACTACAGTTTACAGACCTGGATCTGACCTACAAGCCTTCTATGCGGACTTATTAATTAAAAAAGAACATCCGCAAGCTAAAAATAATATGGAACCTAAGGACTCTGCGATGTCCTAACTCTTTAACCACATTTATAGAGACAAAGGAGAAATAAAGAGACAGCCTGCCCTGAAACCAGGGAGGCGCAGTATCCTTTTGCTTATACCTACCTGCCTAGAGTGCCATTGATTTGTCTGGGCATAGACTTTAGACAAGTGATAATGTGACACAATATATATATATATATATATATATATATACTGTATATACACCAAAAGAATTTAAAAAGTGCTGGATAGTCTATTCTTTAGTTATTTCAATTGGAGGACACCCAGTAATCCCAACAGCAGCTGCTACCTATGAAGTATGTTGTGTACAGGCCCTCTATAGTACACTCAATACTGAAAAAGGAATGTATTTCAAGTGTGTGAGGAGCACTTTGTTGGAAAATACCTTGGTTCTCTATTCTATTGATTTCACATAAACCAATGTGTATATTGTCTAAGTTTCACATCTAAGTAGCACACATCCATATATACCAAAAAATATATACAAAGTCCTTATAGAGTGTGTTTAAACTCCTTATAGGTCTTCACAACTGTCCAATATTTAAAAGAACAGGAGAATATGGTATTTGTTCATATAGTGAAAATGATGATAATAACAAAGTTCTTTCTTTCATGTAATTGGCAAGAGTCCATGAGCTAGTGACGTATGGGATATAGATTCCTACCAGGAGGGGCAAAGTTTCCCAAACCTCAAAATGCCTATAAATACACCCCCCACCACACCCACAATTCAGTTTTACAAACTTTGCCTCCTATGGAGGTGGTGAAGTAAGTTTGTGCTTCTACATTGATATGCGCTTCTTAGCATGCTGAAGCCCGGTTCCTCTCAGAGTGCAGTGAATGACAGAGGGATGTGAAGGGAGTATCACCTATTGAATACAATGGTCATCCTAACGGGGATCTATTTCATTGGTTCTCTGTTATCGGTCGTACAGATTCATCTCCTACCTCCCTTTTCAGATTGACAATTTACTCTTATATACCATTACATCTACTCATTCTCGTTTCAGTACTGGTTTGGCTATCTACTTTATGTAGATGAGTGTCTTTTGGTAAGTATGTTTTCTTTTATTTAAGACACTCTCAGCTATGGTTTGGCACTTAATATGTAAAGTTCTAAATATATGTTTTGTACTTATATTTGCCATGATTCAGGTTAATCAGTAAAAAGAGAACAAGTTCCCAAAGCGCCAACTATATAGTGCTTAAAAGTACCCACCAACTAAATAATAATTAATAAGTCAAATAAACACATACAAATAGGGGTATCAAATAAACAATGCTCAATCCTAATTGGAGATTTCGCCTATAAATATTGCACACTAAATCTCATATAACTTAATCTATAAGGCAAATAAACACATAGGAATAGGGGTGTCGAATAAACAATACTCAATCCTAATAGAAGATTTAGGATCTCTATATTATAGCAGATTGATAAAGTATGCTCTTACGAAATATGTGTTCAAAAACCGGAAAAAACATAAATCAATAGCTGCAGTTCATATATACATATAGAGTTCACAGTCTTTCTCCACACTATCTTGCTGCTCCTTTAAATCCACTGGTGTGTATTCCGTTGGTACAGAAAGTAAAGATGATCCCTGTCAAGAAACAAGAAAACAGGAGCGCAGATCCGTGCACCAAGACAGTACACGGAAAATCTAAGTGTAGATTTAAAAACCTTTTTTCTTTCATGTAATTAGCAAGAGTCCATGAGCTAGTGACGTATAGGATATACATTCCTACCAGGAGGGGCAAAGTTTCCCAAACCTCAAAATGCCTATAAATACACCCCTCACCACACCCACAATTCAGTTTTACAAACTTTGCCTCCTATGGAGGTGGTGAAGTAAGTTTGTGCTAGATTCTACGTTGATATGCGCTCCGCAGCAGGTTGGAGCCCGGTTTTCCTCTCAGCGTGCAGTGAATGTCAGAGGGATGTGAGGAGAGTATTGCCTATTTGAATTCAATGATCTCCTTCTACGGGGTCTATTTCATAGGTTCTCTGTTATCGGTCGTAGAGATTCATCTCTTACCTCCCTTTTCAGATCGACGATATACTCTTATATATACCATTACCTCTACTGATTCTCGTTTAAGTACTGGTTTGGCTTTCTACTACATGTAGATGAGTGTCCTGGGGTAAGTAAGTCTTATTTTCTGTGACACTCTAAGCTATGGTTGGGCACTTTTTTATAAAGTTCTAAATATATGTATTCAAACATTTATTTGCCTTGACTCAGGATGTTCAACGTTCCTTATTTTCAGACAGTCAGTTTCATATTTGGGATAATGCATATGAATTAATAAATTTTTTCTTACCTTAAAATTTGACTTTTTTCCCTGTGGGCTGTTAGGCTCGCGGGGGCTGAAAATGCTTAATTTTATTGCGTCATTCTTGGCGCGGACTTTTTTGGCGCAAATTTTTTTTTCTGTTTCCGGCGTCATACGTGTCGCCGGAAGTTGCGTCATTTTTTTTTACGTTTTTTTGCGCCAAAAGTGTCGGCGTTCCGGATGTGGCGTCATTTTTTGCGCCAAATAATGTGGGCGTCTTTTTTGGCGCTAAAAAAATATGGGCGTCACTATTGTCTCCACATTATTTAAGTCTCATTATTTATTGCTTCTGGTTCCTAGAAGCTTGTTCACTGGCATTTTTTCCCATTCCTGAAACTGTCATTTAAGGAATTTGATCAATTTTGCTTTATATGTTGTTTTTTCTATTACATATTGCAAGATGTCCCACGTGGAAACTGAGTCAGAAGATACTTCTGGAAAATCGCTGCCTGGTGCTGGAGCTACCAAAGCTAAGTGTATCTGCTGTAAACTTTTGGTATCTGTTCCTCCAGCTGTTGTTTGTACTGTTTGTCATGACAAACTTGCTAATGCAGATAATATTTCCTTTAGTACTGTTACATTACCTGTTGCTGTTCCGTCAACATCTAATACTCAGAGTGTTCCTGATAACATAAGAGATTTCTCCAACATTGGTGTGTCCGGTCCACGGCATCATCCTTACTTGTGGGATATTCTCTTCCCCAACAGGAAATGGCAAAGAGTCCCAGCAAAGCTGGCCATATAGTCCCTCCTAGGCTCCGCCCACCCCAGTCATTCTCTTTGCCGTTGCACAGGCAACATCTCCACGGAGATGGTTAAGAGTTTTTTGGTGTTTAAATGTAGTTTTTATTCTTCTATCAAGTGTTTGTTATTTTAAAATAGTGCTGGTATGTACTATTTACTCTGAAACAGAAAAGGATGAAGATTTCTGTTTGTGAGAGGAAGATGATTTTAGCAGACAGTAACTAAAATCGATTGCTGTTTCCACATAGGACTGTTGAGATGAAGTAACTTCAGTTGGGGGAAACAGTTAGCAGACTTTTCTGCTTAAGGTATGACTAGCCATATTTCTAACAAGACTGTGTAATGCTGGAAGGCTGTCATTTCCCCTCATCGGGACCGGTAAGCCATTTTCTTAGTCAAACAAACAGAATAAAGGGCTGAATATGGGCTAAAAAACTGGTAGAGATTTTTATGGGTTAAATCGATTGCTTTATTTGGGCATATTATTCAGATTTAGGCTGACAATTTGCATTTATAATCTTGGGGAACGTTTATAAAACGGCAGGCACTGTGTTAGACACCTTTTCCAGTCAGGGGGCCTTTCTAGTTATAGACTGAGCCTCATTTTCGCGCCATTACTGCGCAGTTGTTTTTTGAGAGCAGGGCATGCAGATGCATGTGTGAGGATCTAAAAATCACTGGAAAAGCTTCTAGAAGGCGTCAATTGGTATCGTATTCCCCTCTGGGCTTGGTTGGGTCTCAGCAAAGACTATAGCTGGGACTGTATAGGGGTTAAATTTAAAAACGGCTCCGGTTATTTTAAGGGTTAAAGCTCTGAAATTTGGTGTGCAATACTTTTAATGCTTTAAGACACTGTGGTGAAATTTTGGTAATTTTTGAACAATTCCTTCATACTTTTTCACATATTCAGTAATAAAGTGTTTTCTGTTTGAAATTTAAAGAGACAGTAACGGTTTTGTTTTAAAACGTTTTTTGTGCTTTGTTGACAAGTTTAAGCCTGTTTAACATGTCTGTACCTTCAGATAAGCTATGTTCTATATGTATGAAAGCCAATGTGTCTCCCCATTTAAATTTATGTGATAATTGTGCCATAGCATCCAAACAAAGTAAGGACAGTACTGCCACAGATAATGAAATTGCCCAAGATGATTCCTCAAATGAGGGGAGTAAACATGATACTACATCATCTCCTACTGTGTCTACACCAGTTTTGCCCACGCAGGAGGCCCCTAGTACATCTAGTGCGCCAATGCTTATTACCATGCAACAATTAACGGCTGTAATGGATAGCTCCATAGCAAATATTTTATCCAAAATGCCTACTTATCAGAGAAAGCGCGATTGCTCTGTTTTAAACACTGAAGAGCAAGAGGGCGCTGATGATAATTGTTCTGTCATACCCTCACACCAATCTGAAGGGGCCATGAGGGAGGTTTTGTCAGATGGAGAAATCTCAGATTCAGGAAAAATTTCTCATCAAGCTGAACCTGATGTTGTGACATTTAAATTTAAATTAGAACATCTCCGCGCACTGCTTAAGGAGGTGTTATCTACTCTGGATGATTGTGACAACTTGGTCATTCCAGAGAAATTATGCAAGATGGACAAGTTCCTAGAGGTTCCGGTGCCCCCTGACGCTTTTCCTATACCCAAGCGGGTGGCGGACATAGTAAATAAGGAGTGGGAAAAGCCCGGCATACCTTTTGTCCCCCCCCCCCTATATTTAAAAAATTATTTCCTATGGTCGAGAAAGGACTTATGGCAGACAGTCCCTAAGGTCGAGGGGGCAGTTTCTACTCTAAACAAACGCACTACTATTCCTATCGAAGATAGTTGTGCTTTCAAAGATCCTATGGATAAAAAATTGGAAGGTTTGCTTAAAAAGATTTTTGTACAGCAAGGCTACCTTCTACAACCAATTTCATGCATTGTTCCTGTCACTACGGCAGCGTGGTTCTGGTTCGAGGAACTAGAAAAGTCGCTCAGTAGAGAAACTCCATATGAGGAGGTTATGGACAGAGTTCACACACTTAAATTGGCTAACTCTTTTATTTTAGATGCCGCTTTGCAATTAGCTAGATTAGCGGCTAAAAATTCAGGGTTTGCTATCGTGGCGCGCAGAGCGCTTTGGCTAAAGTCTTGGTCAGCGGATGTGTCATCCAAGACAAAATTGCTTAACATCCCTTTCAAAGGTAAAACTTTATTTGGACCAGAATTGAAAGAGATTATTTCAGACATCACTGGGGGAAAGGGCCACGCCCTTCCACAGGATAGGTCTTTTAAGGCTAAAAATAAGTCTAATTTTCGTCCCTTTCGCAGAAACGGACCGACCTCTAATTCTGCATCCTCTAAGCAAGAGGGTAATGCCTCACAACCCAAACCAGCCTGGAAACCAATGCAAGGCTGGAACAAGGGTAAGCAGGCCAAGAAGCCTGCCACTGCTAACAAAACAGCATGAAGGAGTAGCCCCCGATCCGGGACCGGATCTAGTGTGGGGCAGACTCTCTCTCTTTGCTCAGGCTTGGGCAAGAGATGTTCAGGATCCTTGGGCGCTAGAAATAGTTTCTCAAGGTTATCTCCTGGAATTCAAGGAACTACCCCCAAGGGGAAGGTTCCACATGTCTCACTTATCCTCAAACCAAATAAAGAGACAGGCATTCTTACATTGTGTAGAAGACCTGTTAAAGATGGGAGTGATACACCCAGTTCCATTAAAGGAACAAGGAATGGGATTTTATTCCAATCTGTTCGTAGTTCCCAAAAAAGAGGGAACGTTCAGACCAATTTTGGATTTGAAGATCCTAAACAAATTTCTCAGGGTACCATCGTTCAAGATGGAAACCATTCGAACGATTCTACCCACCATCCAGGAAAGTCAATTTATGACTACCGTGGATCTAAAGGATGCGTACCTACATATTCCTATCCACAAAGAACATCATCAGTTCCTAAGGTTCGCTTTTCTGGACAAGCATTACCAGTTTGTGGCCCTCCCATTCGGATTAGCCACTGCTCCAAGGTTTTTCACAAAGGTGCTAGGGTCCCTTCTAGCGGTTCTAAGACTGAGGGGCATTGCAGTAGTACCTTACTTGGACGACATTCTAATACAAGCGTCGTCCCTGTCAAAAGCAAAGGCTCATACGGACATCGTTCTAGCCTTTCTCAGATCTCACGGATGGAAGATGAACAAAGAAAAAAGTTCTCTGTCTCCGTCGACAAGAGTTCCCTTCTTGGGAACAATAATAGATTCCTTAGAAATGAGGATTTTTCTGACAGAGGTCAGAAAATCAAAACTTCTAAGCTCTTGTCAAGTGCTTCATTCTGTTCCTCGTCCTTCCATAGCGCAGTGCATGGAAGTAGTAGGGTTGATGGTTGCAACAATGGACATAGTTCCTTTTGCACGAATTCATCTAAGACCATTACAACTGTGCATGCTCAAACAGTGGAATGGGGATTATACAGACTTGTCTCCAATGATTCAAGTAGATCAAAAGACCAGAGATTCACTCCGTTGGTGGCTGACCCTGGACCATCTGTTCCAGGGAATGAGCTTCCGCAGACCAGAGTGGGTCATTGTCATGACCGACGCCAGTCTAGTGGGCTGGGGCGCGGTCTGGGAATCCCTGAAAGCTCAGGGTCTATGGTCTCGGGAAGAGTCTCTTCTCCCGATAAACATTCTGGAACTGAGAGCGATATTCAATGCTCTCAAAGCTTGGCCTCAACTAGCAAAGGCCAAATTCATAAGGTTCCAATCAGACAACATGACGACCGTTGCATATATCAATCATCAGGGGGGAACAAGGAGTTCCCTGGCGATGAAAGAAGTGACCAAAATAATTCAATGGGCGGAGGATCACTCCTGCCACTTGTCTGCGATCCACATCCCAGGAGTGGAAAATTGGGAGGCGGATTTTCTGAGTCGTCAGACATTCCATCCGGGGGAGTGGGAACTCCATCCGGAAATCTTTGCCCAAATAACTCAATTATGGGGCATTCCAGACATGGATCTGATGGCGTCTCGTCAGAACTTCAAGGTTCCTTGCTACGGGTCCAGATCCAGGGATCCCAAGGCGACTCTAGTAGATGCACTAGTAGCACCTTGGACCTTCAACCTAGCTTATGTATTTCCACCGTTTCCTCTCATTCCCAGGCTGGTAGCCAGGATCAATCAGGAGAGGGCCTCAGTGATCTTGATAGCTCCTGCGTGGCCACGCAGGACTTGGTATGCAGACCTGGTGAATATGTCATCGGCTCCACCATGGAAGCTACCTTTGAGACAGGACCTTCTTGTTCAGGGTCCATTCGAACATCCAAATCTGGTCTCCCTCCAGCTGACGGCTTGGAGATTGAACGCTTGATTCTATCGAAGTGTGGGTTTTCAGATTCTGTTATAGATACTCTGGTTCAGGCCAGAAAACCTGTAACTAGAAAAATTTACCATAAAATATGGAAAAAATATATCTGTTGGTGTGAATCCAAAGGATTCCCATGGAATAAGGTAAAAATTCCTAAGATTCTCTCCTTTCTACAAGAAGGTTTGGAGAAAGGATTATCTGCAAGTTCTCTAAAGGGACAGATCTCTGCTTTATCTGTCTTACTACACAAAAGACTGGCAGCTGTGCCAGATGTTCAAGCATTTGTTCAGGCTCTGGTTAGGATCAAGCCTGTTTACAGACCTTTGACTCCTCCCTGGAGTCTAAATCTAGTTCTTTCAGTTCTTCAAGGGGTTCCGTTTGAACCTTTACATTCCATAGATATTAAGTTACTATCTTGGAAAGTTTTGTTTTTGGTTGCAATTTCTTCTGCTAGAAGAGTTTCAGAGTTATCTGCTCTGCAGTGTTCTCCGCCCTATCTGGTGTTCCATGCAGATAAGGTGGTTTTGCGTACTAAGCCTGGTTTTCTTCCTAAAGTTTTTTCTAACAAAAATATTAACCAGGAGATAGTTGTACCTTCTTTGTGTCCGAATCCAGTTTCAAAGAAGGAATGTTTGTTACACAATTTGGACGTTGTCCGTGCTCTAAAATTCTATTTAGAGGCTACTAAAGATTTCAGACAAACATCTTCCTTGTTTGTTGTTTATTCTGGTAAAAGGAGAGGTCAAAAAGCGACTTCTACCTCTCTTTCCTTTTGGCTTAAAAGCATTATCCGATTGGCTTATGAGACTGCCGGACGGCAGCCTCCTGAAAGAATCACAGCTCACTCCACTAGGGCTGTGGCTTCCACATGGGCCTTCAAGAACGAGGCTTCTGTTGACCAGATATGTAAGGCAGCGACTTGGTCTTCACTGCACACTTTTGCCAAATTTTACAAATTTGATACTTTTGCTTCTTCGGAGGCTATTTTTGGGAGAAAGGTTTTGCAAGCCGTGGTGCCTTCCGTTTAGGTAACCTGATTTGCTCCCTCCCTTCATCCGTGTCCTAAGGCTTTGGTATTGGTTCCCACAAGTAAGGATGACGCCGTGGACCGGACACACCAATGTTGGAGAAAACAGAATTTATGCTTACCTGATAAATTACTTTCTCCAACGGTGTGTCCGGTCCACGGCCCGCCCTGGTTTTTTTAATCAGGTCTGATGAATTATTTTCTCTAACTACAGTCACCACGGTACCATATGGTTTCTCCTATATATATTTCCTCCTGTCCGTCGGTCGAATGACTGGGGTGGGCGGAGCCTAGGAGGGACTATATGGCCAGCTTTGCTGGGACTCTTTGCCATTTCCTGTTGGGGAAGAGAATATCCCACAAGTAAGGATGACGCCGTGGACCGGACACACCGTTGGAGAAAGTAATTTATCAGGTAAGCATAAATTCTGTTTTTGTTTCTAAATCCATTAAGAAGGCTATGTCTGTTATTCCTCCTTCTAGTAAACGTAAAAAGTCTTTTAAAACTTCTCATTTTTCAGATGAATTTTTAAATGAACATCATCATTCTGATTCTGATAATGGTTCTTCTGGTTCAGAGGATTCTATCTCAGAGGTTGATGCTGATAAATCTTCATATTTATTTAAAATGGAATTTATTCGTTCCTTGCTTAAAGAAGTCCTAATTGCATTAGAAATTGAGGATTCTAGTCCTCTTGATACTAAATCTAAACGTTTAGATAAGGTTTTTAAATCTCCTGTAGTTATTCCAGAAGTGTTTCCTGTCCCTGGTGCTATTTCTGAAGTAATTTCCAGGGAATGGAATAATTTGGGTAATTCATTTACTCCTTCTAAACGTTTTAAGCAATTATATCCTGTGCCATCTGACAGATTAGAATTTCTCCAACATAGGTGTGTCCGGTCCACGGCGTCATCCTTACTTGTGGGGATATTCTCTTCCCCAACAGGAAATGGCAAAGAGCCCAGCAAAGCTGGTCACATGATCCCTCCTAGGCTCCGCCTTCCCCAGTCATTCTCTTTGCCGTTGCACAGGCAACATCTCCACGGAGATGGCTTAGAGTTTTTTGGTGTTTAAATGTAGTTTTTATTCTTCAATCAAGAGTTTGTTATTTTAAAATAGTGCTGGTATGTACTATTTACTCTGAAACAGAAAAGAGATGAAGATTTCTGTTTGTAAGAGGAAAATGATTTTAGCAACCGTTACTAAAATCGATGGCTGTTTCCACACAGGACTGTTGAGAGGAATTAACTTCAGTTGGGGGAAACAGTGAGCAGACTTTTGCTGCTTGAGGTATGACACATTTCTAACAAGACTTGGTAATGCTGGAAGCTGTCATTTTCCCTATGGGATCCGGTAAGCCATTTTTATTAAATAAGAATAAAGGGCTTCACAAGGGCTTTAAAGACTGGTAGACATTTTTCTGGGCTAAAACGATTGATTTATAAGCATTTTTAATAGTTTATAGCTTTGAGGAGTTATTTTATTCTTGGGAATTATGTTAAAGAAACGGCAGGCACTGTATTGGACACCTTTTTCACTGGGGGCCTTCTCTAATCATAGGCAGAGCCTCATTTTCGCGCCACTAATGCGCAGTTGTTTTTGGGAAGCAAGGCATGCAGATGCATGTGTGAGGAGCTCAGATACATAGAAAAAGCTTACAA